>NW_015387274.1:31605-68250 GCF_001527695.2 Protobothrops mucrosquamatus | reverse complement strand
GTGTCTTGGCGACGTTTCAACGAAGTCCCATTCGTCATCTTCAGGCTGGTGTTTTCAGCTTCGTGCTTCTAGGAGTAATGTGTGATCGCAGCTGTTTCTTCCTTTTAACTGCCAGTGGGGTTTGAACTGATTGGGTGGGAGCTTGGCTGTGTTCTGATTGGGTGGAGGTGTGTTCTGATTGGTTAAGGAGCTTGGCTGTTTTCTGATTGGATGGGGGGTTGGCTGTGCTCTGATTGGCTGGGGGAGTGTTCTGTTTGGGTGGGGTTTTTGTTGTGCTCAGGTTAGTTTGAGTTGCAGAGGGATTTGAGATGGTGAGCTTCGTTGCTGTTGTTTGGCTTCATGTTCGTGGTCATGCCACATCTTTAGGGTGGGTGTCAGTTTGCTTCATGTATGGATTGGAGGGGTTTAAAGTGGCTAATGATGCAGCTGTGGACTGGCTTCTAGTTTGTGGTCGTGCCTCATCATCTGTGTGGGTTTGGGTTTGCTTTTTGTGTGGATGTGTGGTGGTGACATCCTGTGTGGTTTTTGTGAGTGTGGGTTTGGTGTCATTCTTTGTGTTAGGGGCTCGTTTGCCAATAAGGGCGGGTTTCCAAATGGCTGGTAGGGGTTTAACACTGATGTCATAGAAACATTCAGAACACACCCTAGTCAGCTGGGCCCGATGACGAGGTCCAAAACCCGGATGCTGGCATTATCCAATGCTATATAAGTCACTCCCATAGTCTAGCCTTAAACCCTGACGATGTTGGAAGTTTCCGACGAAAGCTCGGTATTTATTAAAACTTTTCTACTTTGAATTTTCCTGGTGATCGTGATTGTTTTATCGTTTGACATATATATATATATATATATATATATATATGTGTGTGTGTGTGTGTGTGTGTGTGTGTGTGTGTTTTCAAAATTTGGATTGCTAACAAAGAATTAAGGGAGTACTGGGATAGCTATTTCAAACTTGATTTAGTTTTCATCAGCCAGACATACCCTTCTGAGATTCGAACCTGGGCTGTCTGCATATTAGGCACATATGTTGTCGCAGTTAAGCGACTGCTGCCTGTGGATAGCTCTAGATTGAGCTGATACAGGCAAAAGACTTCTCTCTCCCATATTTGGGCCGACAGGGTGCATCAAAGTAAAAAAGCATAGTAGGAGAAGGGGACAGAGAACATCGATTGTTTCACTCTTTCTCGGACACCGGATCCCCGATTGTGTAGACGGATTGTACGTCTGTCGGGTCCAAGCTTAGAGTCTTCCCATACAGAGGCTGATGAAAACTAAATAAAGTTTGAAATAGCTATCCCAGTACTCCCTTAATTCTTTGTTAGCAATCCAAATTTTGAAAACACATATGTTGTCGCAGTTAAGTGACTGCTGCCTGTGGATGGCTCTAGATTGAGCTGATACAGGCAAAAGACTTCTCTCTCCCATATTTGGGCCGACAGGGTGCATCAAAGTAAAAAAGCATATATATATGCATTTTTTTCTTCTATTCTTACTCACTGTCATTATTGGAGGACAGATATTATAGACACAGGCTCCAGACCCAGCAACACTTCAGCATTTTCCCTGGTTATTTCTGTTTTCTGGGTAGATTCAGTGTTATCGATATGCTAATCATGTCAATTGATTTTTTCCCCTTGGTGTGATTGCCTACCTTTATCAACCCTTTACCATTTTGAGATAAAATGTATAGTAAATGTCAGTTGAAAATTAGTCTATGTTATCATTTGATTACATTAACTATATTCTATACATCTTTCCCAGAATGCTGTTAGAATTATTTTGAGAAAGAGATGAGATTTCTAGAATGAAAATGAGTTGAGCCAAATAAATGTGTAGCATCAAGCATTTGGGCTTCAGTCCAACCTAGAATGAATGTCATTTTTTATTTTGATTCATAATGAGTTACCCATTTGTCTCTTGGAGAATTTGAGACATAGCTTCAACAATGTGAATGTACATATTGAGAATGCAAACCTGTGAATTAGTAACACTAATATGCACAATTCATAAATGTCAGCTATAAAGTGTTTGCTATATACAGCCAAATGGGTTGTGCTCATTCAAAATTTTATGCTTCATTTCAAGTTTAAATTTCCATTTCAAAGGTCCTTTTTCCAATATGGAGGGGGGGGAGGGGTTTGGCTGAGGAAGGAAAAATAGAAAAAATGCAGTAGTCATTACTGTAAGATACTTGACTTGAAGACTGAAGAATCAATAAATATAGCATATAAACATTAAATTAGATAAGAGTATTCGCTTTAAATTTAAAAGCAGCTGAAGTATGATAACCAAGTCAGGTCTGAGGGCTAAGGATAGTGATTTCAACTTTTCTCCAATGCCACAGGTTTTTTTTCTTCAATTTCATCTCTACGCAAACACCTTGCTATTAACTATTCACTGGGTAAAAATAGAGAAGTTGCTCTAATAACTGTGCCATGTATTTTCCCCCCTAACAATGAAAGAGGTAGGAAAGAGGGATACTGATAAGTATTTCTTATCTGCCTGAGAAGGATAGTCTGATTCTTCATACATATATAATGTATCAGACCTCTTCATCCATTTCTGAAGGAAGATAGATAAATAAATAAATAATAGTACTATCATGCAGTATGTGCTTTGGTGATTGATAAAATAATATTGTTATGGTGATTTGGAACGAGGGAGAAGCTACATTTACTCACACAACCCAAGGACAGGCTTATTTTCTGAAGGAAGAGAAATCTCCTTTGAAATATCCATCACTAGTATTAAAAAGAAACCAGGAACCACTTCCCACATTCTTTATTATTCATTATACCATTCCATGTCATTCCATTATTTCTAGATATTGCTGCCTTAATCAAAGATACAAAGACATCCATTTGGCATTTACATGAAAGATCTCTGTGAGTGATAGTGCTCATCTGTAATTAATTCCACCTATGAATTGCCAATAAATACTATTTGTCTACTCGTACAGATGTAGTTTTAAATTATTATTTTCTAGGTTATCTTCACGAACAGGTGAAAACTAAAGAGGCATGTAATAAGAGATGTTTGCATTTCAGACACGAATAACACTGCAATTCTATCCCTGTTAAGTTAGAAATACATCCATGTGAACACAGGGGACTTATACTGTGCAGTCCGATATAACACTGTGCCTTAGGAGGGTGTTGTGCTCTGAGTTTGCACTGAGTAAATATCCAGAGATTTTGTCTGATAGAAGATTCTTTCAGGGCCTTTGAGCATAGATTGTAGATTAACAGCATGGTTTCTATTTCTAAAGAGCTTCTAAGCCATCTGCCACAGCTTGATGATAAGAAATTGATGCCATAGGTATTCCAAGCTGATATGACAATGTTGCTGTAGAGAGAGAGCACGTATATTAGAGTGCACCGATTCAGACACATGCAAAAGTCAGCTGATGGGATGTCTCAGATTATGCTCCTGTTGTACTCACATGAGGCAAAGTATTATTGATGTGGGTTTTTTTTCATTCTTATATATGCCAACAGTATTAACTCCAAAGGAATGCATAGAATTATAAGATTCCACTTTGCTTTAATTCTGATTCTGATGCTACTAATACCTCTTAATATGGACACTTCTACAATTTTAGGCTTGTGGTTTGCAATCATACACAACCCATCCGCCACTTATGCAGCACCAATAACGTAATGTGTGAATAGAAATTTTGTCATAATTTTGTTATCTGATTATCTTTACCCAATCCTCTCCCTCAAGACAAGGTAAAATCTGTTTCTTGTGCAGATCCATAGATTGTCTTCCAATCTCCTGTTTTCAGCATAATAACTGGTCTGTTTTCCATTCAAAGGAAAGGACTTTGCTAATCATCTGAACTGGAGCCATATTTGTCATGAAATTTTCCACCTTCAAATGTAAAGAAATGGCAGTAACAGGAGGCATAAACTAGAGATAATTGAAAATTTTGGGGGAAAAGAAATTGCCTCTAATTGTACATTTCTTCATGAATAGAAAGTCAGAAAAAATATAATTAAAATAATGTGAGAATAAAAGAAAAAAAAAAGGGACTGATTCATCCAAATCTGTAACAAAGACATTTTAAAAGTCTAGGCAAGGAAAGAGTCCCTAGCATGCTATATGGAATCAATTAAAACAGCCCACATTGCTTTAGGGTAAAAAATCTTGAACTGGA
Source organism: Protobothrops mucrosquamatus (assembly GCF_001527695.2). Taxonomy (NCBI): domain Eukaryota; kingdom Metazoa; phylum Chordata; class Lepidosauria; order Squamata; family Viperidae; genus Protobothrops; species Protobothrops mucrosquamatus. The sequence continues at coordinate 64,088 of NW_015387274.1, read as the reverse complement.
AGCAGGTGCAGTCAGTCAGTCAGTCAAGGACACAGGCCTCTAATAAGTAAGTTTATTGCAAAACTAATGATGCCATTACAAGAGAATGCGAGCTAACATATATGGCAGACCAGTAGCAGAATGATACAAATCTGACCCAAGACAGCAATTTTCTTGTGACATTTTCTCCTGCTGACACAGTGTAATGGGCTTGGCTTGAACCTTCTTCCTTTTGGATGCAGAGATGATTTCAAATTACCTTTTTTAAAAAACAGAAATAGACGGCTTTGAGTCCTAACTACTTGATTCTGACTTTGCCATAACAAGCACTCACAGTTGCAGATAGAGCTCACCTATGTCATTTAGAACCCCAATTTCCTCCTTATGGTGGTGACCCACCATGTCAGTTTGTCTTTTCATCCCTGGATCCTCTGAACTGTGTGCATGAAGGAAGATGAGAGTGGCTGAAAGCCTGGTTTAATTACTGGGGAATAAGCTTAATTGAAAATTGTAAATAAAGCTGAGTGAGATCAGAAGCAATAGCTTTCTTTTAAAAGTGAATTAGAATTGAGTGGTAATCTGTGGCCCTCCACAACCTGCTAAACTGTGTAGTTCAGTACCACCTGGATGTCCACAGGTTCCCTATCCAGGAATCAGAAAAAAATATTATATCTTTCTGGCTTTATATCTTCCAAAGAGTGTTGCCATGAGCCCCTAGGTAAAATATATATGCGTGTATGCTTACACATACACACAAATGCATTTGCACATAACACCCATTTTTGTGAAAAGTCTAATTGTAATTGACTTTTAATAAAGACAAAATGTATTTACATTCTAATAAAGAAAAAGGCAATATGGTTATGACGTCTGTGTTATATTCTCAAGGCAAATGAAGCAACTGCAGGACAATGCAGACTGAATATATGTGTTAAACTGCATATTTTAAAATAACCTTTCCCTGATTATTTTAAATTGTTTCACCTAAGCAAGCGGAATGCTGTCTGCAACATAATGTGGACAGCCAAGGGAAAAACAGAAAGCTAGGATGGAAATGCACCAACTCTGATTAAAATAATCTTATATGCCTTTCCTAATAATATAATAATCCCCCTCCTTCTCCAGATTCATAGTTTTAGGTTAAAGAAGTCAAATGCTGGCTTCTTTCTCGCTTCAAACTCATAGTACTGTCAGAATTAAAGATGTGCTAGAGATTAGTTTGCTACAAATTATGGTTGTTTCCTTGAGTTCCAATCTTTTTATTTAGATAGTTTATTGTTTTGGGGGATGTATACAATATTTCACCATGTGCCCCATTTTTTCATGTCAGAAATGTTAGTCTTTCCTATGCCAGCTTTCTTATAAAATAAATGAATATATTACTATAAAGATGGTTGTAAAAGAAGAGTAGAATTACGTAAGCATTTTCTATATTCCTTTTTTTTCATTCTTTTGGATTCTAAATATGAGAACTGGTGTTATGTAGAAGTTAGATATTGAATTGGGAGGATGGAGTCCTGGGTTCAAGTCTACCTTCAGTCCTACTGGGTCCTATACTTCTGTGTCGGAAGCACCAAAGTGCTTTCATGGTAAAAGGATCAGCCAGTGACATCACTGTTGCCTGGGGAAAGCCCAGTTGGTGGCTTCTTTTGTGTCCTAGTTTAGTTGTCCAGTGAAGTGATACCCATTTATCTACTTGCCCACATTCGACCTGTAGAGTCAGTAGGAGCTGGAGCAAATGATGGGAGCTCACCCTGCCATTTGGCAGCAACTGGGTCTCAAACACAAGTCTGCAGATCATCATCCCAGCATTCTAATCACAAGAGCCACCGCATTCCAGTCCTACTGGGTGACTTTGGACCAATAATTATCCTTTAGCCCAGTGGCTCTCAACCTTTTCTATACCCTGCACCCCTAGAATGCTTCTGATATGTTCTCGCACCCCTTACAAATGTTCAAAATAACGGCAACAAATTATGCATATAAGCTATAATTTTGAAAACCCAAGTTTTTGCCCCCCCCTGGAATATTGTCTTGCACCCCCGGTTGGGAACCCCCACTTTAGCCTAAACAATTTCACAAGGTTCTAAGGATATAATTGTAAGAAGCAGAATTTTGCCTACCATCTTGAGCTTCTAGAGAATGTCAATTTAAAATTCAATTAATATATTTGTATGTTTGAACTCTGTTCATGGGGAAACTGGCAAATATATATTTAGCTTACAAAAGCAAAGTGCAAGGACTATATATAATGTAACTTATTCAAATTAATTCTTATATGTTGAACCAAATCTATGGAAAAAGGCATAAGCCTTTTCTATCTCTAGTGAAGGACATTAGCAGATCTGTTGTTGGGACAACAGAGAAATAACTGTAAAATGTTGAAAAACTAAAATGAAGTAGTTAGACTGTGAAGAGAGCCATTTACGCTGGATTCCTATGTGGGTTTCAAGTATTGGTTGATAATTCTATTAAAAGAGGTTTTTTGTAAAGGGTTCATGGCCCATTTTATAATCTGTGATGCTGTTTTGACATGCCTGCCATTAAGAGCATATCAAGTGTTCATGTAATTAAGAGTTGTGCTGTGTCAGTTTAATTAACAATGAAATCCTGCCACCATGTTAAGTGTTTAGGAAGTGGAGTTCTTAGAGGGTAAGACAGCTGTCAGAAGCAAGAAAATTCATGTAATGTGCATTTCACTTCCTAATTAAGAAGAGCCAGTGACCAAATCTGGTTTTTCATGACTGAAGCTTTATCTTGGCAGCATGTGATTGTCTAGAGATGGCGCCTAGATTGCTAAGGGACTTCTGCTTATTTTCTTACGTTAAAAGCTGTCTAGCATGCAAATAGTATTGGTATTCCTTGCTAATTGCTCACAGTGGTGTTCTTTGGAAGCAGCTTCCAGAATTGTGCACATACAAATGTAAAAACTCCCAGTTTGAACATAATCACATTTGGAGCAACATGATTATCCCAGCAATAAGACCATGCTCTAATTTGGATCTTAGTTTATGTGACGTTTTTTTTTCTACAAAAGATTTTGAACATTTAAAAATGTATCCCATATGTGTGCCTCTCAATGGCCATCAGGTTATGGCATGCAACTGATTGCTTCATTTGATATTGTTGGGGGCGTGAGAGCCAATTTATTATGGCTAAAAAAATCATATGCTCAAACTTTGAACAAAGCATTTGCCTCACTATCCATTATAAGCAAAAACCATAAGCTAGTAATATTTTAACTTTGAAAGTTTTTAGAGTATCAAGCAATATATTTTCCAGCTAAGTAGGAATCTAGGAGCCTGCAAATTCTAATCCCACCTTAAGCACAAAGCCAGCTGGATGATCTTGGGTCAGTCATTTTTCCCAGCCCCAGGAACAAGGCAATGGCAAATTACTTCTGCAAATCTTGCCAAGAAAATAATCCATACAGTTACCAGGAATCAACATTGACTCAAAGATACACAACAACAATACCAAAAAAAAAATCTATAGTCTTGGAATTTAATTCTGTATTTTTTTTTTACTTCTCTATTTCATCCTATGATAAATTGCCTGTACCTAAAGAATGATTAGTTCCAGGGCACAGAATGTATTGGTACATACACCATTAGAGCAGTGTAAATCATTCAAAAGAAGCAGTTTGCAAAGCTCCTTCACACAAGTAAAGCATGTTTCTTCAGTTTAAATCAGGTGCATTCTCTGGAAGAATCCCTACAGAGACTGGGCAACCATTTATCTGGAATGGGATGGGGAAACCTACTTGAACAGGGGGTTGGACTAGATGACCTCCAAGGTCATTTCTAACTCTGTTATTCTGTATTCTGTCTTTCAAAATTTTTCCTCAGGCGCTCTACATGCATGGGGAGGATATGCAAAGACAACTGGGGAAAGTCTTTGAAATAGTCATGTTGATTCTTTTGAATAATGTAATCACTTTAATATTCTTGGGTGTGTCTGTTGCTTAGTGAAACACTCCATTTGAATTCTTTGAATAAGTGTGAGAGGGTGAGAGAGAAGTGTATAATTCCCAGTTACTGAAATGAAATAGAATAAAGATTCGATATTAATATTATTATTAATTATATTATTATTATTATTATTATTATTATTATTATTATTAATAATAATAATAATAATAATAATAATAATAATAATAATAATAATAATAATAATAATAATAATAATAATAATAATAATAATAATAATAATAAAGTTGGAAGGGACCTTGGAGGTCATCTTTCTATTTTGACTCTGTATTTCTCATTGCACTTGGTATTTCTGTCACCCTTTAGGACAGAAGTTATTCCCAGAAGGGAATGGGATACTATTATGGGTATATTTATTTCTGTTACTATTATTCTGAGTTTGATTACTAATCTATCTAGCTCAGTATGAGTTATATTTCTTCAGTCTAGTACCTTCCGGATAACTATGCTAAAACCTGTGAATTGCAAAATAAAATATCTAGAGAATCTTAGATTGGCACTAGTCTAAGTTAGCTTGCAGTGTCTCTCGGATTTCCACATAAGTTTATTTTCATTGTTACCTTGGGATTCTGTGGATTATGGTTGGATCCTTTATCATGCAGAGGATATATTTTATTTCTCAATTTTAATGGTATCTAGCTTTTATTCATTGTACTGGTTTTGTACTGTAGATGTTACTGTTAAACAGTGCTTTTTTTCTATATATAAAAAAAAAGGTGCCGGAACTCACACACATCATACAACCTGCCTTGCCTACCTTACACGGTTCCATCCAAAAAAGGTGCCGGAACTCCGTTCTGGGCGTTCTATGAGAAAAAAAGCCCTGCTGTTAAACATGTACGGTTAGCTCATGTCAAGGTTAGAATGTATGCAGATAATATCCATCTATATAACAGTGTGGTTAGTCCCAGGAAGATGACATGTACACTTTCTCTTAAAATGTCAAAATATTCTCATAAGTATAGAAAATAGTACGTTGCCCCTTTTCTTCAGGCAATGCTCTTTACTCAACTGCATGATTATGAGGGTTTTCTTTTTTAAGTGAACTGGTAGCCAAATTTGTTTCTGGTGCTGAAAAGATAAAGAAAACTACCTTGGCTGTCTAATGCAGAGCTTTTCAACCAGTGGTACGGGTACCACCTGTGGTACATTGGCACCTGGCAGTTGGTACGTGACCATCCTACAAAAGTGGTAGCGGGGGAGGGGAATGAGCTGAACGGGTGGCAGCACCGCACAAGCCTGAGTGAGAGACGTCTGGAGCTTCAGGGCTGTCAGGGCTCAGCGGAAGCGTCAGGATCAGTGCTGCTTTCCAACTGATCGGCGCTTCTTTGGAGCTATCAGGGCTCAGTGGAAGTGCCAGGACCAGTGCCAAGCTCCAGCTGGGCCCAGAAGAAGTGCCGATCAGCTGGAATGTTGCAGCATCTCCAGGGTCTTGTGATTTACATTCAGATGCTTGGCAACTGATTCATATTTATGATGGTCACAGTGTCCCAGGATCATGTGAAGTGACCAAAACCTGCAGCAACCACCAGCAGATGGGGGGGAATAAAAACCAAACACCCCCCCACCCCACCCCTGCTGCCAATCCTCAACAGAAATGCTCACAACAATGAAAACCTCAGACAGGAGGAACAGTGCCGCCGGGTGGACAGGCAGGTATCTTGCTCGGCTGTGGCTTGGGGGGCATTTTTTTCAGTGCCATTGTAACTTTGAACAGTCACTAAACAAACTGTTTTAAGTCGAGGACTACCTGTACTTTATCACTTTTTTCCATTTTTTTTGGGGGGGGGAAGTCATCATGTTTTTGACACCTTGCTAGGTGACTGGTGGTACTCAGATATTGCCATATCCTAAAAGTGGTACAATGGGTGAAAAGGTTGAAAAGCCCTGGTCTAATGGATTGACTTAAACATTTGTACTGTTTTGTAAAGGCACTGAACTACATCCTTTATTTATTACATGTATAAAAAAGAAAAAGAAAACACCCAGGTTTTAAAAATGGATACACAAAAAATATTAAACCAGTATTTAATTTTAATGCACAATGTTGTTTGAAGGAGTGACAGCAGGTGTGAAGGTGGGGAGATCTAAAAAAATTTAAGGAGCTTAACATTCGGCTTACATCTGCTGACAATCTCCTGTAATGGTTTGTGTCCTAAGGTCCATTTTTATCAGTGATTATATTTTTCAACATGACAGGGACAGTGCATTACATTTCCCCCCATGATCATAACTTTTATTCCCGTTATCTTTATTGTTATAATTCCATCCTACTAGAATTTTGCAGGACAGCTCCTCTAAGAGATATGGAGAAAGTTTATCATTTAGCTAACTGATTATTGCTTATTTGAGCTAGATCAGGGGTGTCAAACTGCTAGCATGTGGGCCTGTTGCATCATGCGGAGGCCGCGCCCAGCCCAGCTCCGGCAATGTGAAAAAAGTTGTGATGCGTCACAACACGTCACATGATGTGGTGAGTTTGACACCTGTGAGCTAGATGAATTATGACACTGACAAGAGATAGGAAAGGCAAGTAATTCCTTCCTCCTTTGGCTGATAAACTTGTTATAGCTTTTAAGTGATCACTTTATCTATATTGAGGCCGCAGTTTAAAACATCCCTCTCCCTAAGGGATCCATGTAATTTTTCTTAACAGAATTTTTGTTTTTTTGTTTTTTTTAAAAAAAATATTTTAAAATTACAGTTTAGTCTCTAAGCAAAAACCTGCCAAGAATAAGCTTTATTTTTTTTAAAAAAAGAATCATGGTTTGGTGGAATATTCAAAATATTTTTAAGAAAAAGATAAAGTTCACACCGCAGTTATTTTTATTAGGTATTATGGGAGATTTGGATGCTAAAGAAATGAATCTGATGTTAAATCTTATAACAGCTGCAAGATTATTGGTAGCTCAAAACTGGAAGACGGATCGTTTGCCTACTGTAGAAGAATGGTCTGTTAAAGTGGCAAATTTAGCAGAAATGGCTAAGATTTCTGCTTATTTAAAGGATCAAACACAGGAAAGATATATTTCGGTTTGGAGAAGATGGATAGATTATATTCAGAATAAATATGGGACTGAAAATTTCCATTTGGTGTTTGAGTAAATTTTACAGTATTGTTATTGTGAATATTTTATTATATTTTTTATAGTTTTTATTATATTTTTTATAGTTTTTATTATATTTTATTATATTGATATTATTATTATTTTGTGTAGTAATTTTGTTTAATAATTAAGTTGATTATTTGTTTATTATTGTGTTTAATTTTAAATTATCTAAATTTATTTTAAAAGGGAGTTAAAGTGTGTTATAGATTTGGTTACATAGTTAGTTGGATAATGTTAGTTAGATTATGATTAATATATTTGTAACCCTGTGAACAGCTCTGGGAAGTGGGGGGTGGGGGGTTTTGGGGGGTGGGAAGGGGTTTTTATTTTGCAAATGTTATAAAACTTTTAATAATTAAAAAAAAGAATCACTAAAAAAAGTATTTTCTTGTAATATCTTCTGCACCACCCATTTAATTGGTAAATACAAGGAAACCTCAAAATAAATGTAGAATCTGAGTGAACCAGACATAACAAGAAAAATCCTCATATTCTATCACCAATGTTCTACAGAAATTTTGTCAATCTCAGTAGACCCAACCCTGTGAAAGCACAGCCACTGGTTGTTTATGGCAGGAGAATATCATATTTAATCTACAATGTATTTTGAATTAAAGCACTGTTTTAATTATGCATTTCATTATTACAGATCAAAGAAGAAATTGGAAGTAATGCTTGATATTCACTCTTGTTCAAGAAATATCTCAATCTTTGGAGACTCAAAACCTGATATGATTATGCTTTTCTGTTTCACAGTAATAATCCTCATTTCATCTGACAATCACAGGAAGTTTGCTGGTCATTCATAACAACAGCAGCATTTGTCAATTTAATCTCACTATGGTTTTCAGTGATAATCTCCTGTATAAACAAAGAGGCTGAAAGCAATTTGTTTAGCAATTCTGCTCTTCTGGGAATCTGCAGAATGATTACCATTCAACAACATATAGGTTAGACTTATTTAATCTTTTAGTTAACAAATAGCTTTGTATTTTGAACTCTTTTTAATGCACTGATTGCCAATTTATTTGCTTAATTGTTTTCACATGTCAAGAAATGAAAATGATTTGGCAAATTTCCTTTCTTGGAAGAAAATTATGCCTGCTCTTAGGTCAGAAGAGTACAGACATCTCTTATTAGTGATGGCAGGACTCAAACTATATGGTGTAAATTAAGAGTTAGTTTATTTTTAGATTTAAAGAAAAATATTAGAAAAAGCTAATTAAAAAAACAGAGTTAATTAAGAGCTCTAAGTTCATGTATGTTTAACAATATTGCTAAGAATTTCCACGTTCTCCTGGCTCTTTTCTAAATAAGATGGTTGATGTTGCTATGTTTTCATTGCTTAAATAGCTTAATCTGCTCAGTCTGTATATCTATTGGGGAGCCATTATTTTGCAACAGCTTTGTTCCATTTGTGTACTTAAGAATTCAATAAGTTTTTGATTTTTTTTTCACTTTGCAGATCTCAATCCTCTTTATTCAAATACTTCTCTTTACATAGACAAACAATTTTACAATTTTTCATTTACATATTTCAAATGGTGAATTTCTTATTTGTGGCAAGCATTTATATAGCCTTCCATCTTATAGCAAACTCTGGTCGGCTCCCACTCTTATCTTCTCCTTCACCATCTCTTTTCACCCCTCGTCTTGCATATTATTCCCAAGTAATATTTTTATTTTTTTAATCTAACATGCAAGATCTGTATGGTCATTGTTGAATTGCATCCCATCATCTTCACAACTGGCAACGTAGCTATGACTCATAGTAGTTCAAGTTCAACAAAATTATGCTGAGCCAAACCCAAGCAAAGCTCATTGTGGTTCAGCATAGTGTCATAGGCTTTTATCTGTATTCATTGAGGTATATTTGTATGCATGTTATGTACATCTTTATGTTTGGGTGAAGACCACCTGACCTACTTTAAAGAACATATTCAAAGTTTTGGAAGTAGACCATTTTGCCTCAAGAAGCCTCAATGGTATTGTCATATCAGAAGTATCTGCATTTTCTTATTATGTTTATAATAAAACTTATTATAATTATGTCTATAAAATTATGTTTATAAAAAAATCATGGGGAGACAGAGGAAACAAATATACGGCTTTGTTTATTTGGAGTCATGTGGAAGAAAGAGAAGGGGTTAGAAGCAAGAAGAGTTCATGTGAACTATCTCTTTCTTCTCTTATTAACCTTGCCTGGAAAAAGGGAGCTTTCTAGGCATAAAAAAAAATCCCAAACATGAAAACAAAACAAAAGCAGCTTTGTAAAGGAAAAAAAAATGGAGCTTTGCATGCAAAGAGAAATGATCTCCAGGCTGAGATTTAGTTAGTGAGAAGCTGAGGTTAGAGAAAGAAGACTATGTCTACGCCCCCACAAACAACATTTTGGAGTGAGGTCTCATCTGTTCAATTTTAAAAGGCACATTTTTTTCCTCATTTCACTTCTTTTTCCATAATTTAATGTGTAAAAATCACAAGTATACAGTAAATATCTAACTAGGATAATCTGCTCTTTTTACAGCAGTGATTACTGTTCTAAATGCATTGACTCACAATAATGTTTCATAAGCTTCAGTGGGATTTATTCATTCAAGAATGTAAGGTTTGATTTTTTTTTTTTAAAAAAAATCTATGTTTGTGTGAGTGAGTGAGCTGGTATGTGACTGAGGGGGTTGGCAAATGTTTCCGGAGAAATGAAAATGCAGGTTGAGGATCAATGAATTCAATGGCATAAATTGGAAAGCCTCTCTTCATATATAAAGAGATGTTTCTTACTACTGTAGCACAACTCATATTGATGCATGCAAAATCCAGTCATTTTCAGCAAATGTATTTATCAGGTTAAACAGCTGTACCATACATTGTGCATGCTTATCTACAATACTGAGGATGACATTTTTTGTGAAAGCAGGATATTCCAAATTTGCATCGCACATATTATCCTCATGTTAAAGAACATTCTACCAAACATACAATCATTGGCAGACCAATCTGCAATTTCAAACGTTGTTATTGCTAATCACCAGACTCCTTTCAAACCCTCAAACGCACACTATTGCAATGCAATATGCTACAGGCTCATTTTGCATCTGTTCTCCGTTTTGCAGATAGTTAACCTTTGGTGGAAAGGAAGACTTCTTCATGATAACAGTCTCCAGTGAAGTCTGTCTGCTGTTTCAACATCAAGTTAGAATACTATTTCACCAGGTATCCAGCATTTTAAAAGAGAGTTTAAAGCCTGTTTAATCCTGTTGCTCTGTTTGGGGTTTTTTGCATCTATTTTATTATGCTGTTATGTTGACATTATTATTTGTTATTTTTCTTTTGTGTGTTGCCTAGCTAACTTTGCCTCTCTGACATATTTAAATGATGCCAACACAATAGACTGCAAATGGTACAGACTGCATATCTTTCCTTCCTTCCTCATTAAAAATATTAATGGAAATAAATGTAAATAATGTAAAATAAAAAGTATGGAAGTCTGAAGTAATTGCCAAAAGCTAGCCTAAATTTGTTAGGTTTGGGAAATTATTTTGGACTTTCATTGTCTGCTATGTTACATCTAATTAAAATGTGCTTTTAAGATTGCAAAACTTTGTAGTCACAATGCTTATAGTATGTGTCAGTTTACTCATTAAAATACCTGTGGGATATAGAATCCACTCTAATTTGGCACAGGATAATACAAAAAAATACACAGCTCCTCTTAAGAAATATGTATTATGCAAAGATAGTTTCAAACTTTATCCTGCAGGTTTAAATGCTTTGTAATTTATTAAACTTCCTTGGGGAAGTTTAAAACTAGACAGTCAAAGATACTTATCAGAATTTTCCACATCATTACCAGGTTAATTTCCCAGGATTCTTTGATTAATATAACTAAGTGATATAAACCTAGCAATGTATGGTCACATCTTAGTTATTTGGGGGGGGGGACCCTCTTGTTCTACACTTACCTAAATTTGAATAACAAAGTAAGTGTTGATTAAATATTAAAAAGAAGGTAGCCAACAAATGATTTTACTCTCATTTTAATTTATAATATAATTTTAGCCAAGTTGGCATTTTGTTCATTCCTCAATAGAAGTGGGTACAAAAACTTTTATGTCTGGGCTGGTAACCATGCCCAGTTTCCCAAAATACTTCCTTTCTTTGTCCTGTCAACTCATCCATTCCAAAATAACTTTACTAACCAAACACTGTTTCCATTACTACACCCATCTTACTACTCCCTATTCTTCTGCAATCATACGATCATGCTTAGCCATTTTATGATCTAGTTCCTCCAAAAAGACACAAAGAAGGTGTTTCCCTAAAGTCTATTTTTTATTCCATAAATGTAATTAATATTTTTCCTGGGTCCAGGGCATTGTCCCCCTAAAAGAAGATGTCGATATTTGTTAGAATCAATTCAGATACCAAACCTTGGAATTTTACAAATAAATCATATGTCTTTGAATCCTAATTCTCAATTCTTCAAATTATTAGATTAGTTTTGCATGGCAAAATGGAGAATTAATGCCATAATAAAGAATTATTAGTGGTGACTTTCATTTCATGGACTCAAACGCATTTGATGCTGTCCTTGGAAATACTTGGAATCCTACTATCTATTTTATGTAGATAAATAGTATCTAGTTCACTAGAGTGGACAATCGTCATAAAATCCAGCCACAATATATATACCAGAAGCATGCTAGGTGCCAGTCATCTGAATATATAAAATTCTTAAGATTATTTTAGTTAGTTTCTCTCACCAGGATGGAATACTAATGTTCTGTTTTTCATACTCATTATATTTGTAATTCGGCCTGTCATTTTGACTCAGCCGTAATAATTAGAACAGTCTTTCGGGAGATTAGAATTCTAAAAACAAATGCTTTATTATTTTAATATAAATATTACTGTTGAGATATTCAGGAGGGCCTGATCTATAATGCAATTGTTTGTACTAAGGGAAAATTTTATGAATGCCATTAATAGAGGATTTACAGCACATAGAGAAAAAAAGAAAACAAGAACAAGATTATGTGATTTAGAAAACTAATCCAGGCTGGTAGAAAGATATGTTAGATATATCAGTTACTTAAAAACAGGTTGAGTTTTCTATCAAAGAGATTAAGGAGACATGGGGCATATGAGGTTCTACAGGCAAGAAAATGGTAACAAAATATTTGTTCACTCTAGCTAAGTTCAAATCACCAGGACCAGATGAACTACATTCCAGAGTTATGAAGGCAGATATGATTTCAGAAAAAACTGAACTATGTCTTTCAAATATCCTTGAGTACTGGGAACTACCAGAAGACTGGAAAAGAGCTGACGTGGTCCCCACCTTCGAAAAAGTGGAAAAATGGTTCCAAGAAACTACAGACAATCAGTCTAACATCAATACCTGGAAAGATCAAGCAATGGATCTGTGAACACCTAGAAGCAAGCAAAGCAATTACTGGAAGTCAACACTGGTTTATCAAAAACAGATCATGACGAACAATTCTTATTGCATTCTTTGATAAAGTGACTAAATTAGTGGACCAGTAAAATGCTGTGGACATAATTGGATTTCAGTAAGGTATTTTACAAGGTAGATCACCATCTACTTCTTGCTAAGATAGAAAAATGTGGAATAGACAGCATCACCACCACATAGATTCATAAATGGCTGACAAACCACACTCACATATACATGGAGGGAAGTAAGCAGTGGGATATCCCAAGGTTCTGCTTAGGCCCAGTACTCATAAATGATTTAGATTACGGGATAGAAGGGGAACTCATCAAATTTGCAGATGATACCAAGGTAAGGGGAATAGCCAACACTTAGAAGATAGGCTCAAGATCCAGAAAAGCTTGACAGACTTGAACATTTGACCCTATCCAACATAATGCAATTCAGTGGAGAGAAAAGTAAGGTTTTACATGTAGGGAAGACAAATTAAATTAATGGGTATAGAATAGGTGGTATGTGACTCAACAGCAGTAACTGTGAGAGGGAGCTAAGTATCCTAGTGGACAACCATTTAAGTATGAGCCAGCAGTGTGCTGCAGCTGGCAAAAAGGTCTACACTGCATCAACAGAGGAATAATATCAAGTACATGTGATTAGTACCACTATATACTGCCTTGGTAAGATCACACTTGGAATACTCCTGGGGTTAGACTAGAAGAGCTCCAAGGTTCCTTCCAATTCTGTTATTCTGTATCATAAGATTTTCCCTCCAAATATTAAGAAGAGGTAGCCATGCTGAAAACCTATGCCTGTCTGCCTGTCAATCCTTTCATCCATCCCTTAAATTTCTAAAGCTGCCCAACTCAACAGATTTTTTCCCCTCTTAAGACAAACAACCAGACAAGAGGACAGCTTTTTCCAAGGACTAGTGAGATTTTTGAGTTTTATAGGTTGTTTCTTTCAACTGAAGATGGAAGGCATCTTGAATGTTTCAAAACAGAACAAATACTTAAGAGATCTAGTTTAGTGTATTGTTAAATAGAATAAAAAAAACAGTGTTTTGTGGTACTGCCGCAAATGTAGTTGGTATAGAAGAAAGTACACAGAATATATGTGTCTAATTTTATTGGAATACATCTAGTTAACATCACAATAGCCTAAATGTTTTAATGGGAAAAGTTTTTTAGAAATATAAAAATTTAAATCTATTCAAATAGCACAGAACTGCCCACTCTGGAGATCTGTTCTGATACAAGGATTTAGGTAATGGCATTTATTATCACTATAGTAGCATCTTGCTATAGAGTTTGTAATACCCACTAATAAAAATAAATATTCCCTCCAGTTGAGTTTGACTCCTGATCATTTCATGGACACATCTGTGCAGTTTCTCTAACAACACCCATGAAGTAATTGGTCAATGTCTTCCCAGTCTAGCCTAAAACCAGGGAATTTCCTGGTGGTCATATCATTAATTTTTGATGGAGAAAAAAAAATAAACGAGCAAGTGTCTTTTGAAGTGTGGATCAGATATTTTCTGCCATTTCTTTTTTATTATTATTCAGTGAGCCATTCTGCCGTGATTCACTCCAGCATTCTGATTTTACAAAGAATAATTCTAAGATTAATTCCAAAATTAGCGCATGCAGAGTTCGCTGCTGCTTTCATTTCATTTGCACGACACACTCAGGTCATAAAAGAAGCTGTGTTGAAAAGGGAAAGATGGGAAAACATTGTAGTGAAATTCTGAAAGAAGTAAGCTAGAGAGCTAACTCCTCGCCACAGGAAGGATGCACCTATTTAATTGGCCCACTACAGGCACCAATTGGGTTCCAGAGGGAGTGTGGAATTATTTCAGAAGATTTGATACATGGCCTGGCTGAAATCTCAGTTGCAGCTTGGAATGAGAGAGCATCTTGGACCAGATCTTGCCTACAGTATGTGGCCTCTCCTCACATCCCATCATGGATCCCAGGATTGCTCTTGGTTCACAGAGGAACTGAGGGAGGTAAAACAGGAGAAGACACATCTAGAGTGCCTCATACATCTGACAAAGTATGAATTGTAGGCACTATTAAGACCTGCTCTATTGATTTAAGGGCAGCAAAATATTATGGTAGTACCTTTCTGCTCTTAGCTGTGTAGGAACCCTGTAACAATCCCTTCTGAGGAGACACATTTGCAAAGCCACTGTAAATAATATACTAGGCACCTGCCAGAGAAAGTCACTCAGATGTGCCACAATTTTATGCAGGTCCTACTGGCTGGGTTTGATCCTGTGATTCCTGAGGAATTGGAGTTTCAGAGCTGTGACCTTGCCTGCCTGCATCTTATATTGATATGTTTCCTGGTTGCTCCCAGGAGATCTGGGTAAGTGCTGGTAAATGCATCTCTGAATGAGGGGACACTGAAGGAGTCCCCTTCCTCAAAAACTGACTTTTCCAAGGCCGGGGGAATGCATGCAAAAGCAAACAATTGTTCCTGACAAAGACAATCTCCCAAGCCAGGTGTTCCTCATGAGGAGGGGTGGGGGCAACCTTCTCCTGAGCAGCTTCACAGACCTCTGTTGAGCTCATCTGTGCTCTACTCTTCATTCCCTGGGATGGAGTGGAGGAGGCAGCTGTTCTTCATCAGCGGGGATCTGCTGCCTCTCTACACCACTGCCTGTCTGCAGCCAATCCTTCCCCATGTCTGTGAGGACAGGCAGTTCCCTGTCCGGTTGACCACCTCCCCCATTGGTTGAGGGCCTGGGACAGCATTGTCCTCAGCCCCTGGACTCTCCAAACATTCCAGGGAAGAGGTGTCATCCCCTTCAGACGGTCCCGGTTCCAACTCCTACTCCTCCTCCAAACCAGGATCTGATGGGGCCATGATACATAGAATTTAAGAAAAGACCAACCCAAGAAAGAAAACTTTCAGATGTGTTAAGGGTAGGAGATTTAATGAGCTGATCACAGGCAAGTCATACATAATAGGGCTGTGCATGCTTCCAAGTTGGTTGGGAAGTCATGGTTTGGACTCATGTCAGCAAAGCAACTCTCTGTTCTGTGGTAAAGCTAAAATAATGGCAGCTGCTTTAAGAAGTCAGTCTGATGGACCTTTTAAAGCATCACTTGATTGAGCAATGAGTAAAAGAGAAATCAGAGAGAGGTGTGTGTGCTGTACATGAGCCCTGTTCCTAACTATAGAAACCACCTGATCAGATACAAGGCTTTCTGAGTACTCATTTTTATAGCCAGTCATTCAAGCCTTTCAGTACAACAGATGTTGTATTTATTTATAGCTCATGCACTTCAGATTAGCTCATTCATCAGATGGACTTGGAAAGCAGGGTGAATTGTGGAAATAACAAATGGATGTACTGAACTGTGAAAGGCAGCATTAACGTATTTAAGGCGTGGACAGAAAATTAATCTCCTCATGGACCAATTTATTTGCAAGATAAAACACTATGTTGTGTTTGTGTGTGCTTGTGCGTGAGAGGGAGAGAGAGTGAAGAGAAATCTTGTTCTGTATTGCATAACACACCTATCAAAACCAAAAGAAGAGATAATGGCTCATAATAAATTGTTCTACCTTCAGCTCAGCAAAGCTGACAGATTTTAGAGACCCAGGTGCTATTATTGCAAAATAATTAAATAAAAAACTGTGTGATTATATTTTGATTTTGTTAGTTTAATACAGGAAATGTTATTGATCTTATTGCATATCACATTCAAATAAGATCATCACTATGGAAAAGGAATCCAGCATTCCCCATTTTTTTGTGTGTGAAAAAAAATATCTAGATTTTCTTCACAGAAACCTATAAAAGAAAAAAAGGCATTTTGCAGACATTTTTTATATGAATCTTGCACATTGATTTGCAGAACTGCTATTTCTTTCCCTACAGAATGTTCAGAATGATGCTTAGAGATAAAAAAAAAATGAAAAAAAGGCTACCAACAAGAGAGAGAAAAACAGGAAAGAAGAAATAAAGCACTGTGCCATTGCTTTGGTTTACAAAAATAACTCTCACTTTTCTATTATATTTATTCTCACAAAGATATTTGGTGAAACAAAATCAGAAACAAAATCAAGGATGCTTTTTCTGTAGGACAATACTTACTGTATGCATGTAAAAAGCAGATGATCACTAGTTTCTCATTTATTCTGTTACCTGAGAGCAAGCACAATTATACTTATCAGGAATAATTTTTGAGGAAATGTGGTAAAGACTAGGCTGTTGATCTTCAGCAAGACAAAGAGAAAAACTGTGAGATGGGCAGTCTGTAAATTTGATAAATATATAAATAACTATTTCTTTCTTGTTGCACGAAAAGCTTTTAACTTTTCCACTGTAATCACAGTATTTCTCCTTGTCCAGTGACCTCACTTCACAGTAAATTAATGCTATTGAACATTAATTACAAATAATTCTCAATTGTATTCTGAAGCATGAAGCTTTTATTAGCAATAATTGTTAACAAGGCTGATTGTTTCTAATAGCGACAGAGAGAATTGCAGGCCCTGAGATCTTAGGCTATTCTACAGTATTGATTGATAGTGTCTTATAGCCTCCTCTAACTATTACCATAAAAATGCAGGATGATACTATAAAAAACTATACATTAGTTGGATGAAAGCAACCAAATTCTTGTACACAGACATATACATTACATGTTATGTCTAATCCTTTTATAAACAATAATATAATAAATGATATAGTTAAATGAGATGCAAACTCCCACTCATCAGTGAAGTATATTGGACAAATTGTTTTAATAATCCCAAGATGTAATTATGCTGAGAAAACCCATGAAATCAGAATTGTACAGGATATTCACTACTTAATTGTAAATGAAATCCATGGTAATAGATAGCTCAAATGTTAAGCTGTTCTTATGTGAGAGCCATTACAAGAGGTAATGTAGGATAAGCGAATGTGAGATGGATGGCTATATAAATTGATTGAATGAATGAATGAATGGATACAGAAAAATATACTGTTGTACATTGTAGAAGAAAACTTAAAAATGACTCAGTTTTGTTAGCTTGCATTGTTGCATATATGTGTGTGTACATGTGTGTTTACATACATACCTATTTTTTTCTTACTGCTGCTTTTAAGATAATAATAATAATAATAATAATAATAATAATAATAATAATAATAATAATAATAATAATAATAATAATAATAATAGTAAAGTTGGAAGGTACCTTGGAGGTCATCTAGTCCAACCCCCTGCTCAGGCAGGAAACCCTATGCCATTTCAGACAAATGGCTGTCCAGTCTCTTTTTAAAATCTTCCAGTGTTGGAGCATTCACCACTTCTGGAGGCAGATTGTTCCACTTGTTAATTGTTCTAACTGTCAGGAAGTTTCTCCTTAGTTCTAGGTTGCTTCTTTCTTTGGTTAGTTTCCGCCCGTTGCTTCTTATCCTGCCTTCAAGCGCCTTGGAAAATAGCTTGACACCCTCTTCTTTGTGGCAGCCCCTGAGATATTGGAACACTGCTATCATGTCCCCCCTTGTCCTTCTCTTCATTAAACTAGACATACCCAATTCCTTATATGCTTTAGCCTCCAGTCCCCTAATCATCTTTGTTGCTCTTCTCTGTACTCTTTCTAGTCTCAACATCTCCTTTACATCGCGGTGACCAAAACTGGATGCAGTATTCCAAGTGTGGCCTTACCAAGGCATTGTAAAGTGGTATTAACACTTCACGTGATCTTGATTCTATCCCTCTGTTAATGCAGCCTAGCATTGTGTTGGCCTTTTTGGCAGCTGCAGCACACTGCTGGCTCATATTTAGGTGATTGTCCTAGTATGTATGTATGTATGTATGTATGTATGTATGTATGTATGTATGTATGTATGTATATATATTCGTAGATTTTCACGGGTACAGGTATGCAGGTCTTGGCGTATTCAGGTCTTTTCCCATGTAAGATTGAGAGTATCTTGGTGACATCGAAACATCGCCAAGATACTCTCAATCTTACACGGGAAAAGACCCGAATACGCCAAGACCTGCATCTATCTATCTATCTATCTATCTATCTATCTATCTATCTATCTATCTATCTATCTATCTATCTATCTATCTATCTATCTATCTATCTATCTATCTATCTATCTATCTATCTATCTATCTATCTATCTATCTATCTATCTATCTATCTATCTATCTATCTATCTATCTATCTATCTATCTTTCTATCTATCTATCTATNATCATTGTGCATAATGTCATACCTCACTGTAGGTAAAAACCTATTTTCCCTGAAGATGGAACAAAAATCATTCCATCATTCAAAACCTGTTATTAATTTCATTTATCCTTCCAATTGCCCCCTTAAAAACAGCAGCACTGACTTTTCACATTTAATTTGTTGGACAATAAAGGTCAATTCATCTGAATTCTTAAAATGGGTATTGAAAATATGCACAACATGCAGAGATGATACAGATCTCTGATTCCTCATCAAAAACTCTGTGAATCATCCCTATGATTTTCACCTAGATACTGAAGATTCCAAAACTATGATTTTTAGTAGGAAACCTACCCAGGTGATATATATCCACAGCATGACTCCCTTCTTCTTTTCACTGCTGCAGCAGTACAACCTGCACATTCTCTTTCAGAGTGAGTTTCCCAAGTTTGTTTTTCCCTCCATTTTATTGCCTTTCTTCAATAGGTTTTCTTTCTTTCTGTTAATAAGCTGAACATCATTTTGGTGTTATTCATCCCTCCTTGAGTGCCACATGGCACTAAGGCACCTTTTTGCAATTGCCACTCCTGATTGCAGGATCAACTTGCGATCTCATGATTCTCATGATTCTCCAGCTTTAAATGCCTCAGTCACCAAAAAATGTGTAAAGGCTAAAATCAGTATTTAGGATCCTATCTCCAGACTAAGCAGAATTATTTATTATGGATCAGCCATGCAATATTATGGTTAAACAGATGGAACATTCTCAGGCCATGCCACTCTAGATAGGCAATTTCCACTACAAACTATACTTACCAGCTGTAAGACTATGGATGAGTTTCAGGTTGAGCACATGGAATCCAAGACACAAGGGGAAAAAAATATATGAACTAGTGTTTAGGGAAGGACAAGCTTTGGCTGCCTCATCCCTATGATTTCTACCTGTTGATTACAGGGTTTTTGGGCCCTATCCTTGCCTTTTACTATCCTACTGGTTATATATCAGGAATGATCATACATCTATGGTCAATGTCAGCGCTTTTTTTCTAAAAAAAAAAAAAAAAGGTGCCGGAACTCACACACGTCATACAACCCGCCTTGCCTACCCTACAAGGTTCCATCCAAAAAAGGTGCCGGAACTCCGTTCTGGGCATTCTATGAGAAAAAAAGCCCTGGTCAACGTTTTGATTCAGATTGTTACCTGCCATTCTCTGTAACCTTGTCACAACACTTGAATTTTAAAGGAAGGCCACCTTGTTTATGTCTTTCATTTCCTATTCATAGGTACTCATTTTTTCTTCATGCTAACTTCCCCAAAACATACCTCCTGCTATAAATAAACTTCATGCAATTATCATGTTAAAATAGGAAAGGGTTGAAGGGTTATTTCCATGGCTTAGTCTGTCTAGAGCATACATCTTTAGCCCTATCAGGCCTTTCTCATTGCTTTATAACCAATTTTCAAGAGGCACTGAATGTTTCTAACTGGAGGAATCATAAATATCCTTAATGGATGCAGATGCCAAAGACAGCAAAAATGGTTCTGTTACCTTTGATTCATATGTTGCCAATTCTTTTAAAATGGTCAAGAAGTTCTGTAATAATATCATCCATGCAGTTTTCATCCAGTCTTACCTAGACTCTTTGTGATGCTATTTTTCTTAGCACCCCAAATTATTTCCAAATCATAGAGCTTCCTGATCCAAACCCTGAAGTAAAATCCATTCTGCTCTATTTTATAGAAAAGCTATGAAATATAGGATTAAAAATTTATTCCAGCATTCTACTCCTCCACACAACAATATATCCTTAATTTATAATGGCTGACATTTGTGGGTCCTTCCAGAACCTGGCTTGACTTCAGTGTTATCTTTACTCATTTAGTTCTGAATGTTTAGTGTTTATAGTTTATACATTCAATAAATACTGTGCATCCTCATCACATGTATTACAATTCACTAGTGCTATCCTAGTGAAGTGACGGGATGCAGTATTATAGCCAAATACTTATTTTAATGCAATTGATTACAACAAGATTTTACACAGAAATACATTTCTGTCTGGCTTATCCTCTGTCTCCTTGGACTTATAATCTCCACTATCGCTGTCAATGTATTCCCGTGCTCTTGCAATTTTAGTTCCTAACGATGGTTCTATAGCTGTTCCGTCTTGTTAAGCCTTGAGAGGTCTCTCAATTTACTGTCAATAAATCATACAGAGAAGAACCAGCTTCCCCAATAGCCACACTTCACATCATGTCTTTCTGTTAACAATCCTTATGTACAGCTTCAGTTGCCACTGTAAAAATCGACCTCAGATCTCCTGTTTGTCATTGGGTTTTTTGTTTTGTTTTTTCACAAAGTTAGGAATCAGCAAGACATTTTCTTGAAATCTGAGCAGAGCAATGAATCACTGTAAGCAGGTGAAATTACTATGTTGATGCCTTCATTTGTATTCTTTGGGTCCGGAACTCTAAGCATCTCTGGATTAGGCAACTCATTCCTTATAAATATAAGGGTGCAGCTCTATGCAATAAATATTAATAGCTTTTAGCATCTTTTATTCAGGTTACTTAATAGAACCTTACAAGATTACCTAATTAACAATGCATAAGAATTATGCAAACAAGGTAAATTATAAGCATAAGTATATACAGTACCTAGATGCAGATATAAGAGTCAAACTTACTCTGCGTCCATTAAATTTGCAGCCTTGGCTGCAAACATAGAGGAAGTGATAGATGAAGAAGCAAAGGGAATTGGATGTCTTTTGTGAGGCAGAATATGTGCCAGGAGCTCATTGATAAAATTCTTCTGGCAGACCTTACTGCCTTCAGAACTCCATGGTCCATCTTCATATTGGCCATTCCAATACTTCAGATTGGATGTCCATCACTTAGTTGAGCTTGATATTGGCTTTGGGGGTAAT
Organism: Protobothrops mucrosquamatus; assembly: GCF_001527695.2. Taxonomy (NCBI): domain Eukaryota; kingdom Metazoa; phylum Chordata; class Lepidosauria; order Squamata; family Viperidae; genus Protobothrops; species Protobothrops mucrosquamatus. The sequence goes on along the minus strand of NW_015387274.1, from coordinate 42,432 downwards.
AGGGCTTCAAAATTGGCATATAAGATGCTGCATATCTCAATATTTGGTATTCAAAATAATAAATCTGTACAAACTCCTGCCTTTTCAATTTCAGCCCATTAGCCAAACTATTTACTATTTCCCCACTTCTTACCATGTAGCCTATATCTTAAAGTTGCCAAGGTTGAGAAACATTGTTTGATACCGTTCAGCAATTCTATATCAAAGTTTCTTCTCTCCTGTTTAGAAAGAAGAGGAATCCATTTCCCTTGCGGAACAGTAGAAATTTTGTCATTTGAAACATGGGCACTGAGACCCCAACATTGTACATGACTAATTTCCTCCATTCATTGTGATAGCTAATGTTCTCAATGAAAAGCACCTTTGGGAAAGCTGATGTTCTCCTTGCTTCTTCTGTTGATGGCATCCAATCACACTCACATCAATATGCATATCCACTGACTATTAGCCTTTAAAAAGGAAGATAACATAAACAGACACCATAAGGATTCCAGGAATTACATTTTATTGGTATAGAGTATAATATTATAATCCTGAAAGTCTGTCAGGGTTTTTTTCTTCTCCATCAAGGTTGTTTTGACTTTATGCATCCATAACTTTGGCACTTTTGAGATGGAGAAGGAGTCATGTGCTGAGGTGGGTGGTTAGAGAAATCAATCACTCACTCACTCAAATAAATAAATAAATAATTCTTTTTCCCCAGGGGATATCTGAATTATGACTTTGCAGTCAATCTACACCCAATACTAGGAGAAACATGTAAGACAGCTGTGATACAGATTGGTAGGAATTCTGTACGTTTATTGATTTTCAGTTGTAGAGGAATAGTATGTTGCAAAGTAGGATCAAACTGAAGCAATTGCCAATCAATCATTTCCACAAGCACAGGTTTAATAACTGTGTGAGCAATTTAAGCTGCAGCACTGTAATCTCATCTATGAAAGTGACTGTTGCACCAGAATCTAAAAGAGGAGAGCGCTATATTTCTACGCCTAAGGGGGTGCAAAAAATAACAAGGAATAATTACATGCACTTGCCTGTTGTCAGCTGTCTGACCTCTTTTAAATTCTCTCAGGAAGCCCCCGTTTAGCATTTGGGAAGGGAGCCTGTGAAGTTTCCAGAGACAAGGCTTTGGAATGATACAGTTGCTTGCCAGGCGTCCTGCAGTTCAACATGTATGGCACTTTGCAACTGACTCAGAGGTCTGTACTTCAGTGGAGCATGCCTTGGCTAGATATCCTGGGACCCCATTGTAGAAACATAAACCAAGGTCTCTTCTTTTATATTTCTCTGCTGGGGACAGGAATTAGTCCACTGCTTCTACTTGCATGGTCTCTCCAGAATTGGAGGAGGAGGAGGTTATAGGGGAGGGGTGGGAGGGCAAAGAAAGGCTATGAAATCCTCCCCTTATTATTCCCTCTGTGCCTCAATTCCCTCAACGATCCTTCAATTAGCACACACAACGTTAGAACAGTTGTTCCATATTCTGTGATACTACTTCTTTCACTAATTCATCTCTCAGTTCATCAAAACATTGTTCCCTGAGCTGGCCAATCAAAATCAGATCATTCTACCCCATCTTGCTGGCATAGAAGTGGAAGGGGAGACCTAGTTCTCTGCTGGCATCTGGTTTACGGAATTCTCTCCCACAGAGGCTCATCTGGCACCCACAGCTAGCATCATTTTTGTGCCAAGTGAAAAACCGTGCCATTGTCACAGACTTTGTAACTTTTAATTTTACTTGTATTGTATTTTAATTGCAATTTTATTCATATTGTTTTAGTTTCTGAATGACCATTTTATTGCTGCCTAGTATATGTGGTGTTATTATTTTGTATTTTATTGTTTTTCTTTTACTCAAATTGTATATTCCTTGTGTTTTATTCTGCCTGGAGAACTTCGGCTACTAATTTATTAAATAAATGTCTACTATGTATTCCAGACTCTGATTACTTTGTTTCAGCTTGTGAATCTCCCAATTTGCTGTTACTCTCCTAGTCAAATAATCAAAAGCAGCTCTTGATCTTTGCATGAAGTTCTGGTAATTATCCAGTGATGGATCATTGCTTTTAATGAGGAGCACAGGCCATTTGGCATCCCCTTCTTTCAGCAGCGTAAAAACAAAGGCACTTATCTGTAAGAAATTCTACTGGCCAACTTGCATTGGGTTGTAGAAGTCAGAAATTGATCCTGAGATCTCTGAAACCTGGCAGACCTCCCTGAGAATGAAGCAATACTTATTGGGTTACAAGTTGTTGATTGCTCCTGGCTGAAGCAAGCCCTTTCTAATGGTATTGTGGAGATTCATTATTTGCATATCCATTTACTTTTGATGCTGATGATGGCTTTTCTTTTGCAACGGAAATAGCCTGAGGATTCATCGCCATTTTCAAAAACTAATGGCAAGGTTTGTCGCCTTTTTTGATGGGAGAATAATGAGGCTTTTAGAATTAGTATTAGTCTGTCAAGGAGAGATCAGGTCAAGAAACAGACAACCCAAGAATTCCAGTACTCCTTTATTGCTATAGGGCAGAGTTTCCCAACCGTGTCAAGGTTGGGAATACTATAGGTATAGGTATTATAGCATATATTATACCTGTATGGTATAAGTATAATAACAGAATATTGAAAGCCTGCCAAAGTTTCTCACTGCCCCATCTTATACAAAATAAAATCAAGGTAAGAGTTTTTGGAGTTTCTTCCTCACACTTTCCACTTTCTCTGAATGGATGAAAAATCATGTACACATAGCATAAATTATTGCAAGGGTATCAAAGGATATCTTTACCCTTGAATTGCACATTCTAAACAAAATGCATCATCTGTTACACTGAACAAACTAAGTGTGAAAGTTTAGTAGGGGCAAAAAAAAACTATGGCCATGGAGAGGTTATACTTCTAAGTAAGCAGAAATATACTTGGATTGGGCCTCAAATTCCTAGTCACTAAAATCCTTCATCTTTTCATCTCCTTGCCATGAATTCCATGGGTGAAAATTTCCTATAAACCTTCTAAAGAATATGGCCATAACTTTTCAAGACAAAAATTCATAACCAATAGTTTCAATATTGGTTTGAATATGTTGATACAATGGTATTTGTTTATTCCATTTTATTCCATATAATGCATGCATTTAGTATGAAGAATATTGGACTGCAGCTGCAAAGAACTTTATATTGATATACAGTATATTTAATTTAAGCACAGGCTAAATTTGACTAAGGACAATGCTCCCCTCTAATCAAATACTGTAAAAAGGAAAAATATAATTAGAAAGTGTGGACACATTTTGTATCAAAAATGTGTGACTTTGCTTATAAGTATAGATATATTATATTTTGGGTTTCTATCATTTATGTCTCACCATATTTTGTTATGGGAGAGACACCCTTTGTCCGACTCCTCTGATGAGACTTGTCCAGTATGATTGAACCTCTGGCATAATTCTCATCCTCCTCAGAGCACACAACCCCTGCCACCATATCAATGTAGTGCCTCACTGAAAGTTTATTATTTTGGTGTCTTCAAGTTAGTCTTGGTTCATGGCAACTGTCTAGACAAAAGCCTCCAGTTTGGTTGGCAAAATTTTCAGAGGTGGTTTTCAATTGCCTCTTTCCTTGAGCTGAGAGAGAGTGACTAGTCCAAGGTACCGAGCTAGTTTTGAGCTTGAGGTCAAATGAAAACTCAGACTTTCTTGATTTCTAGCTAGGAACTTTAACCATTACATCTAGCTAGGAACTTTAACCATTACATCTAGCTAGGAACTTTAACCATTACATCGGTTAAAAAAAAATATACAATGTTTGTCTCCCAAACAATCTGCCTGGTCACTTTTTTGTTTTGTTTTGTTCATCCCACATAGAAATTTATCCACCTTTACTTAAAAGTTACTTTTGAAACCTGACATTCAACTTGGTGAATAGTGGATATCCTAAATCAGGATATAAGTTGATCTGATATTTATAAGTTGATCTGATATCCTATTGATATTCTTGCTGTATTGCTATACATTATAGCTGCTAATTATTACTGTACTCCCTGCCTTTTTAGAGGGAGGTGGTTCCTACCACCTGATGCCTCCCTCTTGAAGCATTAAAAGAATTAAGTTCTCCAGGCTACCAGAAATCAAGATATGTAATATATCAAAAGAAAAAACATCTTTAGCTGTCTTCACTCCTCAAGAATTTTCTATAAAACATGTAACAGCTCCCTCCTCTGGTAGCTGAATTTCTCCAGAGTTCTTTGAGCCACTAGGAACTACCATTTCTTTTAAGAAGGGTGCTTCTTACGTGGGATGGAAAGCCCACTACAGCAACATTATAATGAATAGCTCCCAAGAGCTAGAAACCATTGATTAGCTCATCTACAGATGTTATTTATTTATTTATTTATTTATTTNTCCCCCTGGGGGTCGCCAGCCGACATTGCTTGGCCGACGGCACCCTGAGGAGGCCCGCTCTGTGGGAGCGTACCGGTCTGTGGGAGGGAGTCTGTGGCAGAAGGCGGTCTCGGAGGTATCCCGGTCCTATGCCATGGAGCGCTTTAAAGGTGGTAACTAACACCTTAAAGCGTACCCGGAAGGCCACTGGCAGCCAGTGGCAGCCAGTGCAGCCACTGGCAGCCAGTGCAATGTTCAGAGCATTGCTAATATGCAAAGGCAACATCATGCACTAAATGGTCCAGATTATAATGAACAATATATCAGTGGTCTAGTATCTGATCAAATTGGATAAAAGCCAGACTAACGTTTAGAATGCTTCATCATTGCAACAGATGTCTTTACTGGGGCAAAATTACCAGCTGGTAAACCCGTTTGGCCATTCATTATGAGCTTCCAGAAGTGGATAGTGTAAAGCAAGGGTGTCAAACTGGTGGCCGGCGGGCCGGATGCGCCACACACAGGCCATGCCCACCCCGGCTCTGCAAAGGCAAAAAACATTGCGATACATCACGATATATCACGTGACGTGATCGAGTTTGACACCCGTGGCGTAAGGGACTATCCTGCAGCTTTCAATTAGGATCTTGGCATTGAAATTGCAGCTGCACCTTAATATCTCTCTCTCTCTCTCTCTCTCTCTCTCTCTCTCTCTCTCTCTCTCTCTCTCTCTCTCTCTCTCTCTCTCTCTCTCTCTCCCCCCCCCCAATATAGTTTTTAATTTTTACTTAAATATTGAATTAAATCTCTGCCTTTTTCTCAGACTCTTCTATCCCCTTGGATAACCTCCTAACCTAGACTGGTGAAGGGCAGTCATAATCATTGCAGAAAAATCACCTTTTATATAAACCCCATAATTTTCTTATCCAAGCTGGGTTTCACGCAAGACTGCCATGTTCCAGAGTCATGGTTATAATCTGGTTGTGCTACTGGTTAGGCTGCCAAGATAGCATTGAAGAACATTTTATTTATGCCAAGGTATCATCTGTGGATGAACTTTAATACATTGTGGTTGAGGACAACATTTGGAAAATGTGGGAAAGAATATTTCTAATGTGGCATTAGAACTGATAATATTTTTACCTGCTTTTGCAGTTTAAAAAGAACTGCAATTAAAGATATATTCCTGCCTTTCTACTTAAACAAACCCAAGCTTTGCACAGGTTTTATTATTGTCTATATGGCTATGTTCCAGATATGGTTTGCATAGCTTTTCATGTAATTAAAGCTCATAATGGCAGTGGAAGACAGATTTTCCTTTTAAATATTGTCTCCTTGTTTGTATCATTAGTTCTTTCTTTGCAAATTTGTCTAATTCTGAAATGACACAGTTTTCCCTCCCTTCTTCCACCACCCAACAAGTAATTCAGTTCCCTTGTTGCTTCTTAACAAAAGCTATTCTATCCAGCATTCCCAGTGAGGAGAATTTGCAGTGTCCCTGCTGTTACTTCTTTAGCAGCTGAATGGCTGAGAAGCCACATTCCCTGCAGTGAAGCAATTCTGGGATCCAGCAAGCCAATGAGTGCAACTGGAATTAACTGTTTCAGTGTATTACTTAACCATTGGCTAGGTATTTTTCACAATATCTCAGGATTAAATAGAGTACTATGTGTTAAAACAACAGAAGGGACTAGGAGTTTGCTAAATCTTGTGCTTCCAGAAATACTGTATTAGAACTGCAGCTGACACAATTTCTAATCAGCATAATTTGTCACACAATCGAATTTCCAAGGCCAAAAGAGTTTGTGGTCTATGCCTGTCTCAAACCTCATACTGGTGGCAACTGGTGTCCAAATGGGGTTGGTTGACCTGGTGAGGCAGAGGGCAGTGTGACAAATGACCAGCAAAGCTAAGAAGGTAGAAGGACAGAAATGGTTTTGTAATTTTATCAGTCCTCCTTCTCTTGCAAAGCACCAAAGAGAATTAAGCTATACCTACTAATAAATATAAAAATAGTGTCTTGATTTGGCTCAGGAAGACTGTGTGCTTGGAGAACAGGTTCACTGTTTTTACTGTCCCTTAAAGCCATCACAATCCTCTAATTGCCTCACATTTTTATTTTTGTAAAATGATGCTTATTTTATTATTTATTTATTAGTCAGATTTTTATAGCTGTCCACCACACAAAAAGTGACTCTGGGTGGTTTGCAGCATTCTTCTGCCTGACATTCGATTCAGTTGTTCAGTGATTTAAGTCTGGCATTTTTCTATTCACCTGTCTTTCAATAAAATAGCATTGCTGAGATGCAGAATCTTCTGATGGCGTTCCATACAAAAGTCATAAAATCAATTTGAGAGCTGAAAATGTCTATTCTGTTTTGCTGTTGACAATGCAATGGGGATTAGACCTCTCAGCACTCTTTGCTTCCAAGTTATCTCCAGATTGCTTCTCAGAAGCATAGACAGGAATACACATGTACCCTTAGAAATGATGGACACTTATTTGCCACGAAAGATAGTAAGTTCTGTTGTTCATCTCCCTTTTGGATGAAATAGATAGGCTTCCAAATCTCTTGATTAAGGCCTGTGGTGGACACCTTTTATTATCTACAGCAGTGGTTCTCAACCTGTGGGTCGGGACCCCATTTGGGGTCGATCGACCATTTCAGGGGGTCGGCAAGCAAGGCTGTCTGCCATTTTTTTTGTCCGCCATTTTTTTTTGTCCGCCATTTTTCCCCCTTTTCTGGCGGGTGCCTTACCTCCCTTGGGCTGGGCCAGCTGGTGGTCGGCCTGCTCCGTCTCTGCCGCTTGCCAGCTACGCCTCGGCCGGCGTAGGGGGCGGAACCACACATGTGCGGCACTCCCGGGCAGGGAAAGTCCTCGACTTACGACCGGTTGGGTAGTCCTCGACTTACAACTGGTTTAGTCCTCGACTTACGACTGGTTTAGTCCTCGACTTACGACCGGTTTAGTCCTTGAGTTACGACTGGTTGGGGTCGCGGCATTAAAAAGGTTGAGAACCACTGATCTACAGGATAATTAATTGAAAACTTCCCTGTATCACAGTTGCGCTAGCTAAATGATGCGTCAACTTATTCTTCAGCAGTGATGATATCATAGCTTTTTAACTGAAACAAGATCTAACTTCTCCTCTGTTTTACCAGCTGGGATTATGGAGGTAGCTCAGGAAACAAGTTTCCAATGGACTCTCTGACTAAAAGGATGGTACTCAAAATTCTATCTACTGGACTTCACTATGTAGTATATCCACATGGTTCATTACTCTGTGAAACAGAGACAAGTATTATAGCGGCAATTAATCTTCCTGTATTTGAAGAGATCCCTTGTCTGTAATCTGCAATTGTTGCACTATTGAACCCATTGCTCCTGAGGCTGTCATTCCATTATCTGATCCCTTCTTTCAGTCTCAGCAGCTGCCATTCTATTCTGCTCCATTCCCAAGAAGTCTTCATGCCACCTTAGTGGCAGCTAGAATTTGCTCTTGTGCTTAATGGAGTCTCAGAATTTGTATCTGCTAATATGACTATATCTTTTCCTCCTATGGCATCTCAAGAAAACTCTGGGTAGATCCTCTCCTGAGCACATGCAGTTCTCACAACCAGTTCCTCGGATAGTTCTTTCATTTACAGTGCAATTTTATTTCTATTGTCCAGCCATGTGAATGACATCCCCCTACATCTCCTGCTCTAGTCACTAGCTGCAAGACTTTCCAGTAGGCTTTCCTCCACTTCTTTGTAGTACAGCTTCTATGCAGCTTTTTCTTGTGTTTATTCTTGCTCAAAGTTAGTTAAATTGGAGTAAAGGGCACCTGAATTGCCAAAGACACCTCCTCTGGACTGCAAAAACTTGGCTGCAGTGGCCTTCCGAAAAGGCCTGTGACTGAGAAATACAGCCCTGGCTGCAGAAGACGCTGCAGAAGAAGTGGGCCCAGCAAGGAGAGGCCTGGTTGCAAGATAAGTGGGTGCGGGGCACGTGGGCAGATCCACACTCCAACCCCTAGCTTGATTTTTTAGGTATGTGCCTCACCCCAAAACTAGGGATTATTTTGGGAGTAGGGCTTATATTAGGCCCACCCCCCAAAATCAAGCTAGGTCTTATTTTTGGGGTAGGCCTTACTTTCGGGAAAACATGGTACTTATAACTTGTTCGAGCTTAAATGGACTCCAGAAGATGGTAGAGGACAGAAAGGCCTGAAAGAACGTTGTCCATGGGGTCGTGATGGGTCGGACACGACTTCGCAACTAACAACAAATAACTTGTTCCTGAAAAAAACATCAGAAAAAGCATAAAAATATAAAGGAAATAGGAAATGGAATTGTTGAAGTGCCCATAAGAATATTGAACAAATTTGCTTTCCTTTCACTAACCTTAGTCTGAGCTTATTTCTTTCCCCCAATCAAAGAACATGTCTTAACTGAAGAGACGTTTAGCCAATTAGCTTTGGGAAGTAGATAAGTGAGCTCATCAGGTCTGTTCTTAATTGGGTCTCTGGTTTAATTTTCTCCTCTTCTTTAAATGGAGCATGGGGCGGAATAAAGTTTGCCTCTCTGGATTGCCATAGTGGCAACAGATTAGCAGGGGAGAAGAAAGTTCACAGATTTGGCCTAAGGGAGACATAGTTAGTGGCAAACCAATAAAAATAAAATACAGAGAAAGGAATCCCAAAGATGCTTTTTCAGGGGGCAACTGGACTTTCTTGTTTTTTCTTTGAAGACCTTTTGCTTCTCATCCAAGAAGCTTCTTAGCTCTGACTGGATGGTGGGGAATGGAAGGATTTATATTCCTTGCAGACAGCTGGCCAATTTGCATTCTTTTAGAGCGTCATTGAGGCCATTTGGAAGTTTACCTATGTCTTCAGGGTCACCTGAGTAGTGCAAATGTCTGTGGAGCCTTCTTGGCTGCATGAAGAGAGATGCAGGCTGTTGGGGATGAGTTTTTGTTCTCTGCATCTCAAACTGAAGTGCAAATGGTTCCTGTAGTCTACAATGTTTTCTGGAAATCTATTCATACTCCTGCACCATTTGATGGGTGTTCATCCTAAAGCAGTAATGGCGAACCTTTTAGAGATCGAGTGTCCAAACTGCAACCCAAAACCCACTTATGCATCGTTGAGTGCCGGGCAGAGGCATAGCGTGGGGGGTGCAGGGGGGCCCGGCCGCACCGGGCGCAACCTCTGGTGGGGCGCGCTCGCACTCGCAGCTCTCTGCCCCTGCCTGGCTCACTCACTCTCTCTGCAGTGCTGGTTGTGCGAATCTGATCCGAGCCGCCGGGTCGCCGACGCCGCCCACTGTGGAGGGGGGCGCAAATTACTTGCCCCGGGTGCTGACAACCCACGCTACGCCATTGGTGCCGGGTGGGTGTGGCCCATTGGCTGGGTGTGGCCAATTGGGTGGGCATGGCTGCAGTGGTAACGGCAGACTGGGTGGGACTAAAAAGTTCAATCAATCAATTCCAACTTTGCAAGATCTTTTTTTTCCCCGCAAGAAGTTGAAATTGACTGATTGAACCTTTTTTTTTTTTTGCACATGGCGGCGGAGGCCTAAAGCGAAAAGGTTTTATAAAACCCAGCTGAAGGCCTAGGACTGGGGTGACGGCACACGTGCCCACTGAGAAGGCTCTGAGTGCCGCCTCTGGCACCCGTGCCATAGGTTCGCCACCACTGTCCTAAAGTGTATGGCTAAATGTCTTCAACAAAGCATCTTGGTGACAACCATGACCTGGATGGCTGAGAATCTCCATAGATAGAGAAAGGAATATTTTTCAGATTTAGCCAATAATAATGTAGTGCAGAAGAGTACGAGAATTGTGTCTGGGCTGCAAAAATCTGTGCAACCACCAGATACAAGTAAAAGAACACAGAGAACTCTTAGCTCTTTTCATGCCATCTAGTGGTCATCTAGACTTTTGCAGCTGATTGTGGTTAGGGAAGTTAGGGAGCACTAGCTGTCCTGGTCTTTAGCCATGAAGCCTCACTGCTTCCCATCATTTGATGATCTTAAAAGAGAGCAAAGGGAATATTCATTCACTTTCTCAGTGTCATGGGGGGCGTTTTATCAGGTTCGCCTGATTTACCAGTTGCGCCCTTTTCTGGACCGGGACGCTTTGCGCACGGTCACTCATGCCCTCGTCACCTCCCGCCTGGACTACTGTAATGCTCTATACATGGGGCTCCCCATGAGGAGCATCCGGAGGCTTCACCTGGTCCAGAATGCGGCCGCGCGGGCGGTGGTGGGAGCGACGCGTCGCTCCCATGTAACGCCGCTGCTGCGCGAGCTGCACTGGTTGCCAGTGGCCTTCCGGGTACGCTTTAAGGTGTTAGTTACCACCTTTAAAGCGCTCCATGGCATAGGACCTGGATACCTCCGAGACCGCCTTCTGCCACAGATTCCCTCCCACAGACCGGTACGCTCCCACAGAGCGGGCCTCCT
>NW_015387274.1:29646-30976 GCF_001527695.2 Protobothrops mucrosquamatus | reverse complement strand
TGTGTGTGTGTGTGTGTGTGTGTGTCTTTCTCATCTCTCTATCATCTCTGTATATCTACCGCTTGTCAACAGCTATATATCCTATATTACCAAATAATTATACTCTTCTGTAGAATTCCAGGAGATATAGATTCTACTCTTCTGTAGAATTCCAGGAGATATAGATGCCCAAGGAAACCATTAAGATGTCTTGTTTGCAAGTTAGAACCAAGATATAGACTTAGTCTGGAAGAGGTCATGTGCTTATTGAACACACTACCCTATGCTGGAAAAGTTGCACTAGAAAGGAAAAAAATTGTTTTGCTACTCTTTGTTTTGTTTTGATAGATGCAGGCAGCCTAGCACACAAAATTTGCAGCTCAAAAAAGTCCCAAGGCTATATATCTCTGGAGGACATTGAATGCTAACTAAAATGGATCAAGCTCACCATTTTTTTTATTGAGGTTGCTTTGTAGAAAATATTCCTATAAGGCTCTCCTAGTCAAATTATGCTCTTTGAGGGAGCTTGTCAATAAAGTATACATGCATTGCTTTTCAAAATAATAAATATTTCTCCAAAAGATAATTTTTAGTAGCTGAACCATTTGGATAGAAGGCTTATATATAAAAGCCACACACTGTGAGACCACCAGGAGATTAAAAACTATAAAAAGTTTAATACAGTTAAAAACACCTAGCTTTCGCCGGCCTTCTGCCAGCATCCTCAGGGTGACTAGCAGGTGTCAGCTAGGTGTTTTTAACTGTATTAAACTTTTTATAGTTTTTAATCTCCTGGTGGTCTCACAGTGTGTGGCTTTTCGAATATGGATTTACCCAGGAGTCAACCTTCGATTTTTAGGATTTTAAACAATATATATATGAGGTTTTCGCGGGTGTTTGTATGTAGGTCTTTAGTTATTCGGGTTTTCTCCCGCGTAGAATTAAAAGTACCTTGGCGACGTTTCGACGAAGTCACATTCGTCATCTTCAGGCTGGTGTCTTCAGCTTCGTGCTTCTAAGAGTGGTGTGTGATCGCAGCTGTTTCTTCCTTTTAACTGCCATTGGGGTTGGAGCTGATTGGGTGGGAGCTTGGCTGTGTTCTGATTGGGTGGAGGTGTGTTCTGATTGGTTAAGGAGCCTGGCTGTGCTCTGATTGGCTGGGGGGTTCAGCAATGAAGCTCACCATCTCAAATCCCCCTGCAACTCAAACTAACCTGAGCACAACAAAGCCCCCACCCAAACAGAACACTCCCCCAGCCAATCAGAGCACAGCGAACCCCCCAGCCAATCAGAGCACAGCGAACCCCCCAGCCAATCAGAGCACAGCCAGGCTCCTTAACCAATCAGAACA
>NW_015387274.1:21916-25816 GCF_001527695.2 Protobothrops mucrosquamatus | reverse complement strand
CATGTAGAGAGCATTACAGTAGTCCAGGCGGGAGGTGACAAGAGCATGGGTGACTGTGCGCAAGGCATCCCGGTCCAGAAAAGGCCGCAACTGGTGCACCAGGCGCACCCGGCAAAACGCCCCCCTGGCCACAGCCGTCAACTGGTCTTCCAGTGTCAGCCGTGGATCCAGGAGGACCCCCAAGTTGCGTACCCTCTCCAAGGGAGCCAAAGTTTCGCCCCCTATAGTCAGCGATGGAGTCAGCTGACCATACCTGGGAGCCGGCAACCACAGCCACTCGGTCTTGGAAGGGTTGAGCCTGAGTCTGTTTCTCCCCATCCAGACCCGTACGGCCTCCAGACACCAGGCCATCACGTCAAGGGCATCATTGGGGTGGCCTGGGGTGGAAATGTACAGCTGAGTATCATCAGTGTACTGATGGAAATCCACTCCAAAGCCACGGATGATCTCCCCCAGCGGCTTCACATAAATATTGAACAGTAAGGGGGAGAGGACCGACCCTTGTGGCACCCCACAAGTTAGGGGCCTTGGGGTCGACCTCTGCCCCCCTGCCGATACAGACTGCGTGCGGTCGGTGAGGAAGGAGGAGAACCACCGTATAACCGTGCCTCCCACTCCCACTCCCACTCCCTATCCTGCAAAACGTATCCATACGGCCGCCCCTACCTGGCTCATTTACTCGTGGGCTGGGGGTGGATGGGACGCTCCCCCTTTTTTCTCTCCTCAATCGTGTCCCCTGCCCCACTTGCCCATGTGGTCCTGCGTTCTTATTTCTCGCATTGGTCGGGCACACTTGGCTTGGGATACCAGTTCCCTTTCCTGGACCCCCGCTGGCTTTAGCCACCTCGCTGTCATTCCCACAGGCCTCTCCCTCTCTTTTTCCTGCAGCCGCGTCTCCCGTGCCCCCTATGCCTCCTCACACTCCGCTCCTGTCGTTCCTCCATTCGTCCCATCTGGGCCGGCTAGGCTCGTCTTCCTTCTTTGCCTCCTCTTTCCCTTCATTCTCTTCATCGGCCCTCCTCTCCTCCCCCCTGTGTCCGTCCCTCCTATCGGTGCCATCCTGTCTGGGTCGTATCCTCTCATTTCCCTGCCTGCCATTCTTGGTCCGGTCGCTGGTTCCTGGGGGGCCCCCTGCTTTAAACTGGCTCAGGCATGGCGGGGTCGTGGGGTGGGGTGGCCGGGCCGCCGCCGCTGCCGAGGGGCAGCTCGATGGTTTCCTTTTCTCCTCCTTCGTATATAAACCGCTGGGGTGGGGTGGTCGGGATGCCACCGCTGCCATGGGGTGACCCGGTGGTTCCCTCTTCCCCTCCTTTATGTGCTTGGCCACCTTTGTTAGTTCCCCTGCCCCCCTGCCCGCTTTTGCGCTGCCCCTTCTTCCCTCACTCTCCGTATTCCCCACCTCTTCTTTCTTCCCTCTGTTCCCCTCTTCGGCCCCTTCCTCTTTGCCCCCATATCCATCTCCTCCATGGTTCGGGTGTGCCGGGGTTGCCGGGTGGGGTGATCGGGCCGCCCCCGCTGACGCAGGGTGGCTCGGTAGCTTGTTCCCCTCTTCCCTCACATACGAGCAAGTGACCACTCGTCTGAGGTCCCCTTCCTCCCTACCAGTCCTCACACCTCCCCCCTTCTTCTCCCGCTGGTCGTATCCCCTGCATCTTCCTTCTCCTTTCCTCTATTCTCCCTGTTGGTCCCCCTCTCCTTGCTCGCATGCCTATCTCCTCCTCCCTGGCTCAGACCTGCCGGGATTGCAGGGTGGGGTGGTCGGGCTGTCGCCGCTAGCATGGGGTGGCCCGGCCACTTGCTCTTCCCCTCTTTCACATGTGAGCGGGTAACCGCCCATCCGGGGCCCCCCTCCTCCCTGCCAGTCCTCACGCTCCCCCCCTCCTCCTCCCCGGCTGAACCTGTCTCCCGTATCTTCCTTTCCCTTTCTTTCATTCTCCTTGCCAGCCCCCTTCTCCTCTCCTTTGCCCTCATGCCTGTCTCCTCCATGGTTCAGGCATGCCATCGCCAGCGCTTTCGTACGCGAGTGGGTAACTACCCATTTAGGGCCCTCTTCATCCCTGTCAGCCTTCTCACTCCCCCCTCTTCTTCTCTCACCACTGACCGTATCCCTCACATCCTCTTTCTCCTTTCATCTATTCCCCTCGTCTCCTCTCCCCTTTGTTCCACGCTCATCCTCTCTACCAACGCCACCCTGTCTAGATTGTGCCCTCCCCTTTTTTTGTCTGTCATCCCTAGCTCAATTACCAACTCCCAGGGGGTTGCCCCTTGCTTCCTGTTGTCTCCAGCATGGCGGCACTGCGGAATGGGGTGGTCGGGTCGCAGGGCATCCTAGAGGGCTCCTCCTCCTCTCTCCCATGCGCGAGCAGGTAGTCATCCTCCTCCTGGGGTCTCCCTCCTCTCTATCCGCCTCCGTCCTATCGTCCCCATATGGTCCAATCCCAGCCAGGTCATCACGATCACTTCTCGCTCCGATGTCTCCGGCCCCCATCGAAGGTATTTGGGGGTCCCCCTCCTCCGTCATCGTCCCGTCCATGTACGTCTCCTCTCCCAGGCGCCCCTAAATGTTGGGGGGCAGTTGGAGGGGTGGCAGCAGCGTTCCTCCCACAGTGTCCCCTATTGATTCCATGGGCGGTCTCGATGTTCCGTTGCAACATTTCCAGCCGGATGGGGGGTTGCCGCCTGTGCTCCAAGCTCTCAGCGCTAAATGCGCTGGACAGAGATCCACATGTTGGTTTATTGAATCCCTGTCTGAGAGCCAGGCCTCCTTAAGCAAACGTCCCCCTTTCGTGCTGTCATTAGCCAGTATACGCACATTGTCGAAGTCGAACCGATAGCCAGACTCCGCCATGTGCGCCCATATTTGAGAGTGACTCTCGCCCCGTTTTATCACCAGCTTATGTTCGTGGACCCTAGTTCTCACCCTCTTCGAGGTCTCCCCAACATAGTTGCTGGAACAGTCCCTGCAGTCGATTCTATACACGACTGCTGACTTCTCCATGTTGGGGAGCGGGTCCTTGGGGCGCATGGCTACGGCACGAAGTGTCCGGTTGGGTCTATGTGCAACCTTCATGTTGTGGGGCGCTAGTATCCTTGCTGTGGCCTCCGAAACGTTACAGATGTACGAGAGGGTGACCAACGTGGGTTGTGGCGTCAACTCATCCGTCCGTTGACCTACTCTGGGCTCAGGTGGTGTGCTATAGCGCCTAACGAACCTCACTGGGTACCCGTTGCGCTTGCACACCCGGAAGAGGTAATCCCTCTCCTCTTTTTGCGCTCTGCTCGTACTACAGTGGGAATAGACTCGTTTGAATAAAGTTCTCACGCAGCTGACTTTATGGGCCACCGGATGGTTGCTCTGATAGTGGAGGATCCTATCCATGTGCGTTGGTTTCCGGTATACCCTTGTATTCAAAGATCCATCTGGTTGCCGATGGACCAATACATCCAGGAATGCCAGGGTACCCTGGTTCTCCTCCTCCATTGTGAACTGGATGTGTGCAGGCTACGTTCGACCTATAAAAGACTCTCCCATGGACTGGCTGTCTAAGCCCTGATGATGTCAGCAGGACGCTGACGAAAGCTTGGCGTTGGTATAGCGGCATTAAACTCTTATAGTTTGATGATTTTACCCTGGTGTTCGTTTTATTTATTTATTATTGGCATGGATGCACCCAGGGATCATGTTTTTAGTATAATTATCAATATATATATATATATATATATATATATATATATATATATATATATATATATATATATATATATTTGTTTTCTGAGGTTTTCGCGGGTGTTTGTATGTAGGTCTTTAGTTATTCGGGTTTTCTCCCGCGTAGAATTAAAAGTACCTTGGCGACGTTTCGACGAAGTCACATTCGTCATCTTCAGGCTGGTGTCTTCAGC
>NW_015387274.1:18969-20733 GCF_001527695.2 Protobothrops mucrosquamatus | reverse complement strand
AGAACACACCTCCACCCAATCAGAACACAGCCAAGCTCCCACCCAATCAGCTCCAACCCCACTGGCAGTTAAAAGGAAGAAACAGCTGCGATCACACACCACTCTTAGAAGCACGAAGCTGAAGACACCAGCCTGAAGATGACGAATGTGACTTCGTCGAAACGTCGCCAAGGTACTTTTAATTCTACGCGGGAGAAAAGCCAAATAACTAAAGACATATATATATATATATATATGGCATCCATGCCAATCACTCCAGAAATGATTGCATGTTGCAAGATAGAGCAGTTATAAATTCCCATTGCTGCCTCACTATAAAAATGTACTGATTAATCCAAAGCTCTGTTTCTCCTAGATTCCTCTGTTATTTTCAAGTTGGAGAGAAGGTACAAAAGAAAGAGTCAGATGTTGCTACAATTAGTTATCAACATATGAGAGACAAATCTGGCTCTTGCTCTTTCAGGTAGCAAAATATGACTCAACCTTGATTTAAGAAGAAAGCACTTGTTTAAAAATGTGGATGAAAACAGGAAGACTTAATCCTATGTGGATTTACCTGAGTGTCTCACCAAATACAATGGGACATGTCTAAGTAAATATGGAACAGTTTTCATTGTAAAAAACCTCTAAACTTACAATATATCTTTATCTATCTGTCTGTCTGTCTGTCTGTCTGTCTGTCTGTCTGTCTGTCTGTCTGTCTGTCTGTCTGTCTGTCTGTCTGTCTATCTATCTATCTATCTATCTATCTGTATCCATCTATTAATCTATTATTACAGATAGGCAAGGGAGAAGATTTTTCTGCAAATATTAAGAGGAAAAAAACTTACCTGGTTATTTTTCTATCTTAGTTTATGTTTTGAATTTTTTTTTTGCAAGGAGACAAAGATAATCTGTTCCTCACATTTCTTTCAGACATTAATGGAGTTAGTTCTCCAGAGACCATCAAGGTTCTGATACAAAATGTTCTTGCCATTCCTATTTCTCCTGATATATTAATGGAACAGGGAATAGAAATTACATTTCTGGATCACTCTGCAGCTATTTATTGGAGTGCCGTAATGCAAATGCTACATGGCACAAAGCCATACAAAATAAAATGAATCTATGGCAATTTGTAGAGTTCACATTTTTGTCCTTTTTATTTATTAATGAAGAGGAAAAAAAACATCATTCTATCAAATTATAGACACAAACAATTAGATCTCAGTCAATGATTTGTGTTGTTTACATTTAAAGCAGCACAGAGAATCCACTCCAAAGTCTATTATGTAATTTTCAGAGACTTGAGCCTTAAGTAGTATTCTGGACATAACTTCAGCCTTTCAGTGATGGCACCTTTCCAACCATGATCCCTTTTGGATTATTTTGTAAATAGGTCTTAGGTATTTTTTCCAGGACCGCTTTCCACTAGATAGCATGGTAATTTGTATTAATTATTATCATGGTTTTTTTTCCTTACAACTTGTTCTATAGCATTTTGTAGATAGTAATAACTTGTCTTTAAAATCCTGAAGTCATTTTTAAGATTGTCTAACTGGTGGTAACAGCCCTAGATCTGGAAAAATCTGTATGGATATAAAAAAAGAGGAGGAGAGGAGAAGGCCAAGGGACACGAGGCAAACCCAGAAGAAGATGGAGAGACATCAAAGACATACTGCAACATCAATTAACAATGGTTGAGGTCACCAGAAAAGCATGAGCCAGAAGTCTGTATCTCCCCCGACAGCCGAAGAGGAGGAGGAGGAGGAGGAGGAGGAGGAG
>NW_015387274.1:14223-18091 GCF_001527695.2 Protobothrops mucrosquamatus | reverse complement strand
AAGAAGAAGAAGAAGAAGAAGAAGAAGAAGAAGAAGAAGAAGAAGAAGAAGAAGAAGAAGAAGAAGAAGAAGAAGAAGAAGAAGAAGAAGAAGAAGAAGAAGATGCTGTATACATTAACAGATACTTAAATCTGCCTTCCCCTCTTTTTTTTTTTTTTTTTTTAGCTAGCTCACCCCAGGCTTTGCCTTTTTGGCATGGAAAGTTGAAATTCATGGATATTCAATTCTGAGGAGAGCATAGCAATATTTCTAAGTGACAAGAAATGACCCACCATTTACCGTATCTGTGAGGCTTCAGTTATTGATTGTATTTAAAGTGCCACTGGGTCAGCCTTTATCAAAGAAGCAGTCTTTTAATAGTAGTTGTCTTAATTTTCTGTTCTGTTTTAACATTTGGCTCAGTGGGTACAGTAACAATGGAGTAAATGCCATTATTGTGAGATCCATATTATTATTATTTTTGTGAGACAATACATCATGAGGTTAAGACTATGATTAATTTATAGGCAAATGAAAAAAAAAGTATTAGCATGCTACCTTGTTATTAAGTCTTACAACAATTCCCAAAAGATCAAGTTACTGAAAAATATGAACATTTCATCTTGGTCATTTTATTAAGCATAGAAAGTCCTACATGGCTTTTAAAATGAAGGTGTGTGGTTTTCAGACTTATATTCTTCTTTGACCTTTTCGTATCCTGGAGTATTCTAGCACTCTGTTTATTCCAAAATAAAAATAGTGTATGTTAACAAAATAACAAAAACCATCATGTTTAAGAAGCTAGCTAGCTATTTAGCTACCTATCTAGCTAGAGATAGATAGATAGATAGATAGATAGATAGATAGATAGATAGATAGATAGATAGATAGATAGATAGATAGATAGATAGATAGATAGATACTGAGGGGGGGATTTGTCATGATTTGACATAGCCAAGAACTGCATTCTAATTTTTTTTTAGTTTGACATAGCAGAAAATAGAGCCATATCTAACTTGGCATAGAGTTCTGTGAGTGCATAGAGTCTTTAACATTCCTCATTAATTTCAAAGTTCAATTCAATATCACCTCATTCACTGTGAATGTTGGCCAATGAGGTTATTTAAAAAAAGCTTCAAAGCAGTAATTGTCATCACTGCTTTGAAGCATTGCTTTGTTTTGCTTTGTATCACTGAATACCACAATGCAACAGCAGCTCCTGATTGTGATTTTTAAAAAAATGCATTACAAACTATGATAAATTTTGTGCCCAATCTTGTGGACATTTAGTACCTTCCCATTTGGAAGATGTATTGAATTCTGTTCAAACCTACATCATTATCCAGGAAGAACTAACTCCCAAGTTAGGGGCTACAACCTTTTCTGGGCTAAGAGTCACATGTAGCCTTTGAGAAATATGCTAGGGCTGTTATGAAAAAATTAATGGGTAAAGTAAAGAGGCAAATTAAATATAACAGGATTACATTCACATTTATATAAAATGAATATGAAGTAGAAATAACATAATTCCTCCCAAGTATTTTACTTAATAATGTTAAAAGAATCATAATGGTAGCAACTTTCAGTGGTCTGAAAGCTGCAGCCAAAACTCCTGGGACCTTTGGTCATGCATTATAAGCTTTTGAATTGATCCGAGGGAAAGGGAACATATGCAATCATATATATTTACTTTGCAATTCTGCAAAGTGGCAATTAATTTTAGAGCACTAGTCCTCTGCCTTTTCTTTACTGAATATCAACAACATGACATTTCCTAGCTGACTGAATGTGAAAGACACATTCATGTGAACACCTTGTGAGGTAGTCCAGACAAGAAGCATACCCAGAAATATTAACTCTACTTCATTAGAAGTTTATATTAACAGAATTTTGCAAATCTGAAAGTATATTTCTCCCCTGTCACCTTCACAATTAAAGAAACCACGTAGGATCCCTTCTGAGATGTTTGCTACATCCACATTCTTTCTGCAAGCTAATCTACTTCTCGTCTGACTGTTGCCCTGGCTGTGGTTTCTTCCATGTCTTCCAAGGTTTTTTTTCCACATACCATTACAAAGATACATATTACAACACAATATATCAACTGCCATGATTTCAATATTGTATATATTTACTATAAAACATAGGAATTTTTTTATCAGGGAAGTGATGTAAACAGTTATTCCTTCGTGTAAAGGAGTCCTTGCTGGGTCTTCAGGAACCCATTTCTCCTGAGATGTTCTCCTTAGACAGTGAGATAGTATTATGAAACATTTTTTTGTATTATAAAATGTTTAAAAGTAAGGTTTAGAACATGGCATGAATATTCTCTTTATTGATTATGGGTTCTGTCTCTGAATTTTGCTCTTTCTGCTAAACTTTGTTTTTCCTATTCACATAATACATTGTGATTATGTACTGTACTTATTTATTTGCTAAAACAGGATATCCATTGCCTTCAAATTCTGTAACTGGAAGAATAAACATTTGTTGTAATTCCAGACCCTGGAACAACTGTTCAAATTATATCCCTAAAGCTCTTTGGAGAATACAGGACCGTGAAATTATTAATTTCTGCAAAACATTAATGCAATGACATATTTTCCCGGAATGGGAAAATTAAATTAAATTAGAGATTAAATCTGCCATATTCTGCAGTGATTTGCAGATGTTTGGGTGTATGACTCTGAACAAGAAAGAACCCAATCCATTTCACAGCCAAATTCTTCAACTAATTAGGAACCTGATAGTCACATATATGAAGAGAAAATGGCAAAACTGAGGAAACTAATAGCTGAGAGCCAGTTTGGCCTAGTGGTTAAGGCATTAGGTTAGAAAGTGAGAGACTGTGAATTCTAGTCCTGCATTTGGCATGGAAGCCAGTTGGGTGACTTTGGGCGAGTCATTCTATCTCAGCCCAATTCATTTCATAGTTGTTATGGGTAAAAAAGTAGGAGAAAGGTGTGTTGGATATGTTCACCACCTTGAATTATTTGTAAAAATAATAAAATGAGATAGAAACAAACAAACAAAGGATTTTCTATTCTGAGCTCTCCTTGTCCCCAAGATGCTTTGATTAGACAAAAAGAGCAGTCCATCTTGAGGAGAACATATCAATCATTCAGTCCAAGGAATCCCCTTCTGTAAAAGGCATTTGCAGTGCATCAAAAGCTTTTACTTTTGGGCAGAAAAACAATTCTCAAGCAATGTATCAGAGGCTGAACTTGTAAAAGGTTTTGACAATTAAAACCTTTCATTCAGTTTCAGGTACTTTAAAAGGATCCCAGATTGATCTCATCAATGTTTCTGATTGTTATTCTTTCATTTCTTCCAGCTTTACTTTTTCTGACTTCTTTATACTGTGTTCAGGCATTGACCATGTTCTTTCTTATTCAAAGGCCAAGCATGTGATCAGGTTTAACATACGTAGACTTAGCTATTCATTTATTAGATGCATATAATCACCCGCCTTAAATCATGAGTCTGGCAGCGAAAACTGTTAAAAATATCCATATAAAATATTCATATAAAACACACAACAGCTGTAATAAATCACAAAAATGTCAATTAGCACAACCAGGAAATGGGCTCCATCACTGTTCCATTTTTTAATCAACTATGGGTAATCTAACCCCATGCTGTTGTTTTGAGAGAAGTAGCTCTTTGCTACTAATAAATAAATATTAGGGTCCCTTTCTGCCCAAACAGCATCATGGTGCATACTGGAAGAGAGAGGGTTACAGCATCCCTTCTGAATACACAATTAAGGATCATCTCTTTCCAACTGGAAAAAAAAAAAAGGAAAAGCAAGCTCCTGGAAATGAAAGTACATAATGTATTTCAGCTGGCGATAGTGGTCCTTGTATGTAAGCTGAAAATTATTTGGGAA
>NW_015387274.1:10857-13775 GCF_001527695.2 Protobothrops mucrosquamatus | reverse complement strand
CCCTTTCTGCCCAAACAGCATCATGGTGCATACTGGAAGAGAGAGGGTTACAGCATCCCTTCTGAATACACAATTAAGGATCATCTCTTTCCAACTGGAAAAAAAAAAAAGGAAAAGCAAGCTCCTGGAAATGAAAGTACATAATGTATTTCAGCTGGCGATAGTGGTCCTTGTATGTAAGCTGAAAATTATTTGGGAAGTGGTTCTTCAGAGCACACAGGAATGTGAGTTCAGCATCTTTTTAAAGTTAGCCTAATTAAAAAGTGTTGCCTTGTTAGTGATACTGCCCTTTGTGAAGCACCTCTTCTGAATCATATTTGAAGCATGAACACTTCTCATCTTCCTCTCTGGCTGGTAATTAATATTTAATGTCCAATTATTTAAGGATTATTTCTGTTCATATTCTCTGGTCAAAGCATGAGAGAATCTACTTAAGATGTGATTCTACTAAAGGAGTAGAAGAATTGCCTGTTTTGTGTTTTATTTTTTGTTTTGCTTCCTCGGTTTTCTCCACATCATGAGAAGTTACTAAAGTTCTTCCCAGGAGAATCCCTCAATCAATCAACATACTTGTTTACAAAGAAGAGAATTTACAATGCTCAAGATTATAATAAGATTGTAAGAGGTGTGGACCAATTAGACAAGCTGACAAGAATCCAAAAACTTAAGGAAACAACATCCCCTGAAAAAAGAGATAGTCATAAACAATCTCTCTGTGAGGGGGATGTGCATTTTCTAAATGAGATAAATAAAAATAAAATAAATAAAGACATAATTCTTTCAAAAGGAAGACTAGGTCCACTATGTATAAGAACGAGGTTCGTATTCTTTTATGGTTTCTCCTTTCTTGTTCTGGTAATCTTTTGCATCTGTGTGCACCCCTTTCTAGGTTTTTTAAATTATTATTTTTATGTTGCAATGTTATGTTCTTTTGCTTTGAATGTGTAAGAATTAACTTTCAGCTCCTGCATGTGACAGTGCTGGGCCTGGCAGACTGCTAAACAGAATTTTACCATTTACCATGTGATTTTAGAGTCTTTGGCTGTAAGCAAAAATCTTACATAAGACCTTTTTGAATTAAGAAGGCTATTATGGTGTTAAAGATATCTTCAGAGAACAGGAAGTGCAGAAAAAAAAATGTGTGCCTGTCTTTCTATCAACCTCTATCTACCATTTCAGTGATTTTTGGGTCTTTCAGTAAGAATTGCTTTCGTGAAATGTTAAACATGCAAAGAAGAACACTCTGCTGCGCAATTCTTTGAAGGAGCAATCTCTTTGACATATTGTACTGTCCGAGGATTATGTGACATATTGTGCTATTTGAGGATTATGTAATCCCAGTTTCTACGCTCACAGAGCTTCACTCTTCCATATATATATCCCCCTGCAACTCAGACTAACCTGAGCACAACAAAGCCCCCACCCAAACTGAACGCTCCCCCATCCAATCAGGGCACAGCCAACCCCCCATCCAATCAGAGCACAGCCAAGCTCCTTAACCAATCAGAACACACCTCCACCCAATCAGAACACAGCCAAGCTCCCACCCAATCAGATCAAACCCCACTGGCAGTTAAAAGGAAAAAACAGCTGCGATCACACACTATTCCTAGAAGCACGAAGCTGAAGACACCAGCCTGAAGATGACGAATGTGACTTCGTTGAAACATCGCCAAGACACTTCTAATTTTACGCGGGAGAAAACCCGAATAACCAAAGACCTACATATATATATATATATATATATATGTCTCTAATTACGTTAAAAATTCGAATCCTGGGTAAAGCCATGCAGTAAAAAACAAATAAATACGAGCACCAGGATAATATCAAACTAGAAATTGTTTAATAAAAATGCTGAGCTTTCGTCGGCCAGCACTGCCGACATCATCAGAGCATGGAAGCAAGTCGATGGGAGTCCCCTTTTTATGATACCGTCCGGCTTTGCGCACAGCTCCTGGACCTAGTCATCGGTCCATCCAATGTTCCTAATTGTTTTACTCTTAAAGGGCACGCATTGGCTGTTCCCTTTGTGGTTTCCAAGGCTGCTGTTCCCTTATCTACTTTCCTTCCTCCAATATACATACACACACACATACATTTACACATACATATACATACATATACATACATATACACATACATATGATATATATATATATATATATATGTCCTTTAAAATTCTAAAAATTGGAGGATGACTCCTGGGTAAATTCATGTTCGAAGGGTCACAAGCAGTGAGACCACCAGGAGATTAAAAAGTTACAAAAATTTATTGCTATTAAAACATTAAAACACCTAGCTTTCGCCGGGTGCAAAAGGCACCGCTCCTATAAAAACAGCTACCCCACTGATGGCTAGTCACCCTGACGAAGCCGGCAGGAGGCCGGCGAAAGCTAGGTGTTTTAATGTTTTAATAGCAATAAATTTTTGTAACTTTTTAATCTCCTGGTGGTCTCACTACTTGTGACCCTTCGAACATATATATATATATATATATATATATATATATATATATATATATATATATATATATATATATATATATATATATATATATATATATATATATATATATATATATATATATATATATATATATATATATATATATATAGATAGATAGATAGATAGATAGATAGGTAGATAGATAGATAGATAGATAGATAGATAGATATTTATTTATTTATTTATTTATTTATTTATTTATTTATTTATTTATTTATTTATTTTAATTTATATCCCGCCCTTCTCCCGGACGGGACTCAGGGCGGCTCACAACATATATTTAAAACAAAGATGTATATACAATCCCCCCCTATAAAACCGAATTAAACCAAATTTTAGAGTTGTGTTGTTTACAAATTCCTTAAAATGAACACAATATAAAATCCTCCCTAGGCCAGGTCCGCTTGCTG
>NW_015387274.1:5439-7290 GCF_001527695.2 Protobothrops mucrosquamatus | reverse complement strand
TATAGAGTTTAATCTACCAAGCTTTCGTCAAGTGCACTTGACATCATCAGGGTTAAAAAGGCAAATGCTGGGAAGGTTTATATACAGTCGTTCAATGCCTGCTTCCGGCTCCTGGAACGCGTAACCGGCCCCAGCTGATCCTGCCGCACTTCAAGCGTGCTGCCTGCTTTGATGTCCGGCTCCTTTTTCTGAGTTCGCGAACACACACACACACACACACACACACACACACACACACACACACAATCAGCAAACCCCTGTTTTGACATCTACTTTACAGCCTATTCCCACCACAATCTGGGCAAGAGAATTGCCCACCTGTTTCATTCAAAATGCGAGTGTGTGTAATTAACATGGAACTCACCAAGCAATGCATATATCTACATATACCACGCTTGTCATAATGTGCAGTGCTGTGAGAACTCTTGAAGTTTGGAAAGAAAACAATTAAAAACCATTCTAGAAGCAGCAGATTGCAGGTCTTTTGAAACGTATTTCAGTAATTGAAGTAGTTAAGGCAGAAAAATTCTTACCTTCTTTTAATAGGCACCCAGCAGGACATGTGTGCTTATAGCTAGTTATCTCCATTCATTTTGAATTATAATTCTCCAAGCTATCATTCAACTCCTCACCAAGTACACCAAAGGATCCCGACTATACTGTGGCTTATTCTGTCAAGAGAAGTATGGCTGTTCCCACTGCCATCTTTTTTTAAAACAACTACTGGGAAATATCCCTCTCTACTCAAGCATTTTCTGATTATTACTGTTCTGGAATCAGATTGCCTTTTATTGCTTTTTTAAAAATATGAACTTTGTTTTCATTATGGTCGTTTAGGATTCATGAGCTTTTTTTATTTAATTCTACTATTGAAGAGGTTTTATGTAATTGTTCCTTTACACATTTCTTTGTGCTTGTTTTGGAAGCAGATTGGGGGGAAAGGGAAACAATAATAATAATACCAGAATAAATATTCTGCTATCAAGACTTACAGCATAGGATTCTTGAGAAGATAAAAATGGGGCCAAGCAGATGTCACAGATGAAATCTTAGCTCCTGGAAGAAAAATGTTATATAAATATATATCACATATCAAACAATTCTTCTTATTGGAAATTGGCTGTACCTCCATTTTGGTGAACATACTTAATAGAAATGGAGAATCTAGTTTTGCAGTTGTATCATCTGCAAACTGACTTCTACTGAGGGAAAATCATGAAATTATAATGCAAAATAGGCTCCCTCTGACATGCCATTTCATGATAGAACTTCTTGATTATAAGATGAGAAGCCCGATAAAGAAAGTTGGATGAAGGGGTCCATGGTGCTCTCTGAACTCACTTGTTTTCTTGCAGACGTTTTATTACCCAAACTAGATAACATCATCAGTGCTAGTCAGAAGTGTAGTTTGCTATCAGTTTGTATTCTGGTATCTTGCCTGTCTAAATGAGTGGAGGCAATTTTAAGGATTATTTGATTGGGCTATTTGCTGTTGGTTTCTTTGGCAGTTTCTTGATTGGGGTATTGTTTACTTGACTGTTGGTCTGATGTTAACCTTGGAGTTAATCTATGCTGATCTGGATGCTGATTGCTGGTGGACAAATACTTGGGTCTTTTTGTTACTTTTTGGGCTGGGTGATAGTCTTTTTTATATAATAATAATAATAATAATAATAATAATAATAATAATAATAATAATAATAATAATAATAATAATAATAATAATAATAATAATAATAATAATAATAATAATAATAATAATAATAATAATAATAATAATAATAATAATAATAATTTAATTTATATACCGCCCTTCTCCCGCAGGACTCAGGGCGGTGCACAGCATATTAA
>NW_015387274.1:0-4204 GCF_001527695.2 Protobothrops mucrosquamatus | reverse complement strand
AGAGGTCCAAAAGAACAAGGACAGAGGAATAACCTCTGTCCCGGGCCCTCCAGAGATCATTAACCAACGCGACCAATGCCGTTTCCGTGCTGTGTCCCGGCCTGAAGCCCGACTGGTATGGGTCTAGATAGACTGCTTCATCCAGGTGCCGAGGGAATTGCCGTGCAACCACACTCTCAACAACCTTCGCCGCAAAGCGGAGGTTGGAGACTGGGCGATAATTGGCCAGCTCATCTGGGTCCAGGGAAGACTTCTTGAGGAGGGGCCTCACAACGGCCTCCTATAGTCTATAGATGTTGTTAATGTCTATGTGTCTGTTGTTGGCTGATTTGTTAAAGTGCCAGGCTTCTAGAAATTTCCTGGCATTTTTGGACTAGGCTTGGTCTAGGATGGTCACATTTTCCCAACTGAAAGTATGGTTAAATCTGTCTATATGTTGTGAAATTTAAGAATTTTCATCATGTCTTCTGACTGCTAGTTGGTACTTGTGGATGCGTTCTGCCAGACTTCTGCCTGTTTGTCCTACATAGTGGTTGTTGCAGTCCTTACACAGTATGTTGTAGACGTCTCCTGTTTTTCTTCTTCTGGGGTTGTTGGGTCTTTTGGTTTGTTTTGAAGTTCTTTAGTTGGCTTGTGTGCTATGCTGATTCCATGTGGTTGTAGTACCCTGTTGGTGGTTTCTGAGATATTCTTGATGTATGGCAGGGCAATTCTTTTTAGGGTTTGTGTTCGTTGGATGAAGCTTGAAAAGCTTGATAGAACTTTTAATTTCAAATGGAATGAAAGGTTGTGGTTTGAATGGTAGCCATTATGCTGTGGCAGCTCTGCTGCTTCTCACTATTTTAACAGATTCAGTTTGATCTATTTGTTTTCTGAAAATGCTAGTAAACATGTATAATTTCCCTTTCCCCATATTTATAGCTTAATGACACAATTAAATTACAGCATAAAATGTTTCATTCACAGCTGAAGATTATAGCAGCATCTATTTATTTTCAGCTCACAAAGCCTCAGCCAAGTCATGTACCACCTTCTGGTTTCTTTTCTAGGAGAAAGCATGTAGAGTCATGAAGCATGCAATCAAGGGCTGTCTTTTAACAATTGTAGGGATTTATATCTTTCCACTTGCTTCCAGCAAAACCTGCAGTAAATGTGGCAGAACACTCTCAAATGTGCCCTTAATGCTTTGCTTTGTCAAAGAGGCAATCTAGTCTCCTAAGCAAATGGAATCTTAACCATAAGCAACATTCCTAAATATCAAAGGTTTCCAGCTTTGGGGAATCTTACCCTCAATTTAACAGTCCAATAGGAGACATGGGAATGGAATGACAAGGTCAATTAGTTTTTCTGGGCTTGCAGCTTGAGCACTCATCAATTAAAAGGGCAAGGAGATATTTTATGAAAAGGTAATCTGCTTCTCCCCCCTTCCTTCAATCATTCCTTTACCAATCCATTTTTAAGGCTGATATTCAGAATATCAAAGAATATCAGACAAGCAATAGGAATTGCAACATGAAAATAAACTATGAAGGAAGCAATAAGAAATAATGATGACAAACATTAAAGTATGAATGCCAGTTTGTGTATACATGAGAGAGATGTCACCTGCTCAGTAATAAGACTGCCTTTGGAACAGAAAATAAGTTAGCAAAGATAAGAAGATTACCCAACCAAAATATAATTAATAATGCATGGACATAAAGGAACAGAAAGAGAAGATTGGTTTAAGAAGCTTACAGCCACAAAAGCTAGCATTTCATTGAACTTCTTCAGAAAAGACTGAGTGTATTAAAGTGATCCACCAGAAGATGAAACATTTGGAGCTTGCTGCAAATTCTGTTCACTTTCTGCTTATGAAGTTCTTTAAAGTTTGCTTAATTTTGATACTCAAATATTTAGCATCTGAAATGCTTCTGTGGGTTTTTTCAAATGTTATTTAACATTGAAAAGAAGTTGTTGAATGACATCATTCCTGGAAGTATTGGGATTGAAACTGAAAAATCAGTTGTATACAGTTCTGTATTAATTCATCAGCTAAGAGCAGGTGCCTCTCTCTTCCAATACTATTGGAATACTATGGGAACTGGTTGGGCAAACTGGCTGGCAAATTTAGTAATTTCCAATAAGATGGAAACAATAAAAATAACAGATATTAGTGTCTGGTGGGGATCAGTAGGCCTATTAAAAAAAAATTTCCTGGTCAGATCAGGTATAAATTACATAGATACTGAGAAGATGGTAGTAATTTTAGTTGAAAAGTTTGTACATTAATATTTATTTTGTGTTTTTTAATACTTATGGTATTAAAATTTGGCAATACCATAATTCTAATTGTCCAATAATAACTGAGGATTATTCATGGAATGGAAGATTCAGGTATAACATAAAAAAATAATTGCTGAAAGTGAGAAGAGCTAAATGTTAACATTAGAATAGTTTAGTAAAATAAAAAGATGTAATGGATATCAAAGGAATTGGCCAATCAGAATCTTTAAGGAAGTTAAGTTATTTTGATTAAAATGCTATGTCCCGACAGACAGACAGACAGACAGTACAGTTCATTCTGTCAAGCTTACCTATGTTTGAATCACTGCTAAACTTAACCATATATTGCTTTTATATGGATTTGCCATTTAAAATGATTAAAATATGACTCTCTGATAAAGAATTGCTATATTCTCAAATTCAGCTGAAGTTGTTGTCATTATGGTTATTGAAAACTTTTTCATTTCAACTTCTATTTGATTCTCTACTGAATTTATTGTACTAATTGTTTTTCACTATTATAAAGATGTAATACCTGTGCATGGTTTTAACTTCATTTGTCATAAGCTATTTTAATATCAGGTGGCAAGCCCCAGCTGATACTGGCTGCATTTGGAAAAGCTAAACAAAACTGACCTTGTTATAACAGGATGTGAGCAAATACTTCTGCATCCTGCATTCCCTAAAACATAGGCCATGTTGGAAAGGGTGGGTAGGGGGAGATATTTTGGAAATCACTTCTATATTTCTGCCAAAAAAATACCTTCTTTGACTTTTCCGTAGAGTCAACAGGAGTTGTGTTTAATTCAGTGAATTTTTTAATTTTATGTTACTTTGAAAATGAAGATTAGAAACTTGCAGAGGGAGTGAGTGACAGAGGTCATAGTTATTTCTTTAAAAAAGTATTGATTCAAAGGTACAGTTATTCTGCAGTTTTGATTGGAAAAAACTACTTGAAAATGGGCCTGTCTAAAAATACACAGAAGAAATTGCAAGTTCTGTGAAAAATGCCCAGGGAATGAGGAACTTAATATCCTCCCCCCTCCAACAACTTTTCTCTATCTTAATGTCAGGCAGTGGCTATTCTGATTTACTTTTGAGAGGAACTGTTTGACATCTGAAAACAAGTTATTTTTGCCTGCAGTTTATGTCAAAATGATCACAGAAATGATCTCAATAACTGTAAAATCCATTTATTGCTGCCCTGTGTTTTAGCTGTTTGATTGCCAAATAGTGCCAAAGGAGGGGGGAACCCAATAATGTAACAAAAAATAATATAGTCTAGGAATAAATTCTTAGATTTGGGGATTCATGTTACATTTTCATTGATCGTCTTAATAAAAATGGAGAAAAACAGGATGGAATGAATAAGTGTAGAAGCTTTATAAATCAGCATAGCAGAGATCTTTTGGCTGAAAAACATTAGAGTAAAAATTCAATTCTAATTAAATCAGCAGGTGGAATAAGATCCAATATTGAAGACATAGAGCGGAATTATTTTGGCAAATAGGCTGGAAATGATCAGTTTTAGAACATGTGCCAATGCAGTTTTTAAAACATCCTTGGTGATTACTAAATCATATCCATGTTGGTAACGTAGTTAATAAGGCAAGAACTCCAAGCTCAGAATATATCGGTAAACAGAATTCAATTAATGTTTTATTTCTTTTGGGGGAGCGTGAAAACGGGGGCAAACCAAAATCAAACCCTCCAAATATAAAAATATAATGTTTTGTATGTTGAATGCATAACTGTAATACTGAGCACGAATCAGTGTAATTTACTGTATATATTAAAATTATGTATTAGATTGTCATATGTACATTTTAAAAAAAATTATAGGACTATTTTGATAGTTGCAAAATGAAGTACAATATGTATCCTAAATGAGTCACAAATGATGTTTTTTATTGTGGCAGTATACAAATTTATTTAATAA
>NW_015387273.1:470088-477334 GCF_001527695.2 Protobothrops mucrosquamatus | reverse complement strand
GGCCCCCGCCCCCGCCGGGTCCGTGGGCCAAGTCCACCAGGCCAGATCTTCGGCCGAGTCCTCCAGGCCGAGTCCTCCAGGCCAGGTTTTCCACCGAGTCCTCCAGGCCGAGTCCTCCAGGCCAGGTCTTCCGCCGGGCCGAGTCTCCGTCTCCCCTCCGTCTCCCTCCAGCGACTCCATCCAGCCGAAGACTGGGGAGTCACCCAGCAGACCGGGGAGTCGCCCAGAATACCGCCGGCGAGCTCAGCTCCCCGAAACTGGGGTCGTGGCCAAGCCTCCGACCCTCAAGAAGCCCCCATCTCTGCCGAGGGCTCCGTTCCGTCACGGAGCTAACCCCGGTAGGTCCGCCATCTTCTGCAGCTAATCTATATCAACTCTATCCAATCACAAATTTCTAGGATTACCCCTTCCACTCAACCAAGTCACTCTTCTACACATACTTGTTCTAGAATTTGACACTATTTATTCTCTCCACTCGTTCATTCCTAACCACACCTGATCTTTTTAAAATAACACATATTTCTTAAGTAAGTCATTTTTACTTTATTCAATTTATTTCTACTATTTATTTTATTTTATTTTAATTATTTTTATTTTATTTTATTATTTTATTTTAACCCTCAGCTCACTGTCTAAGTGACTCAAGTTTCAGGTTTCTCCCACCGTATCTAACTCTCATATAACAAAGTGCACAGAATCACACTTCCATACACAGGCATTTTTACTTCTTTTGTTACATATTCATTTCTTACAACATACCATATACCATGGCTTTTCAACCAGTGGTACGGGTACCACCTGTGGTACATTGGCACCTGGCAGGTGGTACGCGACCATCCTAGAAAAGTGGTAGCGGGGGAGGGGAATGAGCTGAACCGGTGGCAGCACCGCACAAGCCTGAGCGAGAGATGGCTGGAGCTGCAGGGCTGTCAGGGCTCAGCGGAAGCGCCAGGATCAGTGTTGCTTTCCAGCTGATCGGCGCTTCTTCGGGGCTGTCAGGGCTCAGTGGAAGTGCCAGGATCGGCGCCAGGCTCTGGCTGGAGCTCGGCGCTGATCCTGGTGCTTCTGCTGAGTCCAGAAGAAGCGCCGATCAGCTGGAATGTTGCAGCATCTCCAGGGTCTTGTGATTTACATTCAGATGCTTGGCAATTGATTCATATTTATTACGGTCACAGTGTCCCAGGGTCATGTGAAGTGACCAAAACCTGCTGCAACCACCCAACAGACGGGGGGAATAAAAACCAAACACCCCCACCCCACCCCCGCTGCCAGTCCTCAACAGAAATGCTCACAACAATGAAAACCTCGGACAGGAGGAAGAGCACCGGGTGGGCAGGCAGGTGTCTTGCTCGGCTGTGGCTTGGGGGCACTTTTTTCAGTGCCATTGTAACTTCGAACAGTCACTAAGGGAACTGTTGTAAGTCGAGGACTACCTGTACTTTATCACTTTTTTCCTTTTTTTTTTTTTGGTCATCAGGTTTTTGACACCTTGCTAGGCGGCTGGTGGTACTCGGATGTTGCCATATCCTAAAAGTGGTACAATGGGTGAAAAGGTTGAAAAGCCCTGCCATATACTACTACTTTTTCTATCAGCATTAATATACCTTCAAATTTTTCCGTGCATTTTCCTATTTTTAGAAAGCATTCTACCTGGGTATACAAATTCATCTATTTGCTCTGATTTTTTAACTGCTTTTGCATTACTTGCTATCATTCACTCCATTTTTCCTTTCAAATACAGCTGTCTTGGTTTTTGATAAATTTATTTTCAGATCTTCACTCTACATCATACAGACTAACATTTGCTGCAAACCATTTCAATTATAAGGCAACAGCAGAGCATTGTCTGCTTACAAAAGAACAGGCACCTGGCCCATTTATAGCCTTCCAATCTCACTAATACATTCTTCTCATCAATATGTACATACATACTAATAATATACATCATATATATTCTTCTCTTGCATCCCGTTTGGTTTGTACTTGTAGTATACTGGGCAAAATATGCCCAAACTTAGTACTTACTGTGCTTGTTGTTAGAACAATACAGTATGCTGTTTATAGTGTCAACACTGCAACTTCGTTTTCGGTTGCCACAGTGGGGAGGGGGGATGTGTGCTTTTAAGAGTAGACATAATAATGTCCTGTGGGAACCAAGGTCATTGCTGCTTGGGTTTTGGTGGGCGGAGCTTTCTGCTAGAAAGCCCGCTAAGGTAGTTTATTGGGGAATGTGATTTATGACATACTACTGGGATGGGAAGTTCAACTTTATAACTTTGTAACAGTTGGGAGGAAATTTCAGTCTTGGTTTCACTTTTGATCATGCCAATATGTTCTTTAAGGAAACCTTTTGCCTTGGAGTT
Source organism: Protobothrops mucrosquamatus (assembly GCF_001527695.2). Taxonomy (NCBI): domain Eukaryota; kingdom Metazoa; phylum Chordata; class Lepidosauria; order Squamata; family Viperidae; genus Protobothrops; species Protobothrops mucrosquamatus. Next base: position 474,971 of record NW_015387273.1, on the reverse strand, counting down.
CTGTTTTTACTGGTCTCATTTATCGGAACCATGACATTAAACCAAGACTCCAATTCATTTTAAACCATGGGGTCCTAAGCCCCAGTCACCCACCTAAACTTTTGGGAGGACAAAGACTCAGGGAAGACATCGAGATGAAGAAGAAGGGGGAATCGATCACTAGCCTCAATGCGACGGCTGCGGTTGGAATGCAGGCTACAGCCCAGGCAGAAAGTGCAGCCCTGCAGACGGAGCAAGACTGAAAGCCTGTGAGATACCACTGGAGAGGTTGGTGCAGCAGGAAGGAGCACTCACCCTCAGAGGGACTTGGCGAACGGATGCTGCCCTGCCACAGAGAAGCACCGTTAAGGCTGTGGAAGCTGAGTTCCCATTGCTCTTGTCCCACAGATCTCGTTTGCTGGTGCTGAGAAAGGCGAAGGTGCTGGCCAGCTGCTTGGGATGAATCAGGAGAATGGAGGTACCTGACTGCCATCCACAGCCATTCCGTCGAACGCTTGAGAGAGAAGTTTGATTGAATTGAGATGGGGGAAGTGGAGCCGATTACTCAGCAGGTGATTTCCAGTGGGCGAGAGGACAGGCGTCTCCAAGACTGTCCACTGCCATGGCAAAGCCCCAGTCCCATAGCGATGGCTCGTGCTACCTCCCTGCTACCTAGACCAGCTTTAACATCAAGCCCAGTGCACTGGCAGAACCCTGATCATTATCAATGCCCTGCCAGCCCAGGATCCCAACCAAGAGCTTTCCAAGGATGGGATCTTCAGCAACCTCAACACCAGAGGCCAGGCATACAGCAAGCTTACTGGGGGCATTGACCTGTAGACCCGCCCCCAATCAAGCCCATATTTGAAGGGGATACCAAGAAGCTGTCCTTTTTCCTGAACCAAGTGTGGGCTCACATGAATCATTATGCCCATGCTTACCCAGACAGGGCAAGAATGGTTGACGCTATGGCAGCGAATTTAGAAGGGGAAACAGCCGAGTGGATGACTGGCCTGCACGACGAGCAGGCACCAGAGCTATGGGACTTCAATCTGTTTATGCGCGGGCTGAGAGCCAGATTTGAAGATGAATCCCAAGCTGAAAAGGACATCCACAATTTGAAGCAGAGGGGCCGGCCAGTGAAAGAATATGTAAGGGAATTCTGAAGGGTGGTTGGATGGATCAGGCAGTGGCCTGAACGATCACTGATTCACCACTTCAAGGCCAGTTTGGACCACAATTTATTCCAAGTGTGCACCTACAGAGGGATTCCTGACCAGCTTCATGAATGCTGCCGCCTGGTTATAAACTTAGACATCAAACTGAACCACTACCAAAGACCCACAGCATCAGAATCCAGACCAAGGCGAGACCAAGTGAAATGTCAGGTGCCCCAGCACCCCCCCACCTGCCATGGCCGCTGGTTCCCTAGAGCAGGGCTTTTCAACCGGTGGTACACATACCACTTGTGGTACATTAACGAGTTCCAGGTGGTATGCAGCCCTGCTTAGCCAAGTGTAGTGGGGGAGGAAAAGAGCCAGCGCAGGCAAGAACTTATTGTGAGAGAGTCCTCTGGAGCTGCAGGGTGGCTGGGGCGAGGCAAAGGCCCCAGGCTCACTTCTGGCTCACCCTCCCCCATGAGAAAGGAGGAGGAGGGGGGCAGAGACAGGAAAGGCTATAAAAGGAGGCAGTTTGGGTGGGAGAGGGAGAGAGAAAAAAGAAGCAGCCTTAGGAGGAGGTGGAGTCAGCTCTAGCTGCACCGAAGGGGAAGGAGGAGGGTGGGGGGGAGAGGAGATCAAGCAGGCCGGCCAAGAGCTGATCTATAACTTCTGTGGCAGCCACCTATGCTGGCAGCAACAAACAGACAAGAAATGCAGCAGGGGAGGGGTTGCCCTCCATGAGGAATGAAGAAAGTAGCATCAGCTGGAGCTGAGACATGGAGGGAGGGATATAGAGAGTGGAAGGATTCTTATGTGCTTTTGTGACTTTGAAGTTCTGAGATTTGTGAAATGAGGGCTTTGTGTTTTTAAGGAGTGTTTGGAAATTTCTATTTGGCTGATGGCTGATGTCTCCTGTTAGCTTCTATTGCTCTGCTATTGTTAGCTGTAAGTTTGGCTGCAAGGGATTTTGAAGTATTTTTCTCCTGAATGGATTTTGCCTGTAGCATTTGTTTATTTATGAATGGAGCCATTTCAGGAGGCTGCCTTAGCCAGAAGCCAGTACTTACATTTTTTTTCTTCCCTAAGTGCCGGCTACGCTCCTTAACTTTCTTTTCTAGCCAGTAGCTAATTCTTAAAGGGGAATGTGCCTTTTTAAGCTAGTTCACTCAGCAGCTTGTCTTTTCTGTCTCTGGAGACTTTTCCTTGTTTGATGAATATATGGAAGAGGGAAAATATGGGGGGGGGTTCAAATTCTTCCTTCAGGAGGTGGGCATGAGAAAAAGGGAGGCAAGGAAGGAGGGAGGGAGGGAAGTCCCGCCTTAGCACTTGGCCACCAGCAGCCCTGCCATTGACTTTGCTTGTCAAAAGATTGCAAAAGGGGATCACATGACCCTGGAACACTGTAACCATCATAAATATGAATCAGTTGCCAAGCATCCAAATATAAATCACATGACCCTGGGCATGCTGCAATGGTCATAAGTGTAAAAAATAGTCACAAGTCATTTCAGTGCAATTGCAACTTTGAACAGGTTTTTTGTTTTTTTTTGGTCATCAAGTTGCTAGGTGGTACTTGAATATTGCCATATCCTAAAAGTGGAAGTCGGTGAAAAGGTTGAAAAGCCCTGCCCTAAAGTACCTACTGGACCCCCGATCAAATGCTTTAGATGTGGACAACTTGGACACCGAGCAACTGACTGCCCAGTTCCTTTTCCTCCAACTAAGAGTGCACCCACTGCTTCTACAAAACTTAAAAGCAGACCCTGACCAGTGCGCGAGAAGTTGAATTGGGCCAGCCAGGAGCAAGCTGCGCAAGTTACCTCTCCTCCCTGGGGGAAACATGAGACTCCAGCTGAACACTTGCTTACATCTGCCCCTTGCAACAGTGACAACGAAGGAGAAGATGACCCCAATGGTGAGTCAGCCTGTCCCACCTTTTGCCTTCTCTGCAAAGCTCTTAGGAGGAGGAGCCCAAATAGATTTACATGTTTTCATTGACTGAGGCTGCACCCGATACTTGATCAACCTCCCCACGGTGCTTAAGCTAAGCATTTGTGCCAAATTGTTGTCCATACCCATGAGGTTCGAGTAGGCAGATGGATCCCTTATAGGAGGGGCTCCGGCCACTCACTTGACCAAATCAGTACGTCTAGAGGTGGGGGAGCATTGGAAACTCATCTGTTTCATAGTAGTCCCAAAAATGACTGAGGCAGTAATTTTGGGATTAGCCTGGCTTGATAAGTGGCAGCCCATGATCTGGTGGGAAAACGAGTGAGGACTTTAAGATTAGCAATGGGACCTTCACCTCCTACCCCGGCCAGCAGCACAAGTGAAAGCCAGGGGCAGTCCCTTGAGACCCTGAAATCGCAAACTCCTTACCTGGGATGCTGTTCATCCCAAGCGAATATCGAGACTTAGCTGAGGCATTCAGCGAGACAGAATGTGACATCCTGCCTCCCCACAGAATGACTGATTGCGCTATTGAGATTTTGCCAGGAGCCAAACTGCCCAAGCCAAAAATGTACTCAATGACCCCCCCGCGAATTGAGAGAGCTGAGGGAGTACATTGATAAGAACTTGGGCAGAGGGTTCATTCAGCCAACAAAATCCCCAGCAGCTGCCCCTGTACTTTTTAAAGAGAAGAAAGATGGGTCGCTGAGGCTCTGCATTGATTTTAAAGGGTTAAACACAATCAGCGTGGAGAATATGTAACCCCCTCCCTTTAATAAAAGACATGTTAGCCCATTTGGCAAAAGGCAAGTTTTTTACCAAGTTAGACCTAAGAGAGGCATACTATCGAGTGAGAGTCAAAAAGGAGATGAGTGGAAGACAGCTTTAACAGCCCCCTGGGAAGTTTTCAGTTCAAAGTTATGCCATTTGATCTGCAGAGGGACCCTGTTGTATTCATGCAATTGATCAATCAAGTACTGCATGATCACCTGTACAAGGGGTTTTTAATCTACCTTGATGACATCCTCATTTACACAGAGACCATGGCAGTGCGTATTAAATTAATGCATGAAGTACTAAAAAAACTGCTGAACACTAAGCTTTACACAAAGCTCTCAAAAATGTTCATTCCATCGAATGTGCCTGGACTACCTAGGATATAGAATTTCCAGTGAAGGCATTGAGATGGATCCAGCCAAGGTTAAAGCTGTAACAGAATGGCAACCCCCATGGACCCACAAACAACTCCAAAGTTTTTTGGGATTCACAAATTTCTACCAGCAATTCATCCCCTTTTGCTGAGATCGCTTTGCCAACTACTGAACTGTTAAAGACTGGGAAAAACAGGGGGAAGCCATGACCCAGTCAGCCCCTGCCATGGTCTATAGAATGCCAAACTGCTTTTGAGAACTTAAAGAGACTGTTTGCGACTGAACCTGTTCTCAAACACCCCAACCCTGAGGAGCAATTCATTCTCCAAGCCGACGCTAGCAATGTAGCTGTGGGGGCAGTCCTTTTGCAAAGAAACAAAAAGGGAGACTTGCGGACTTCCGGTGAGCAGGCGACTTCGTCGGACGCAGCTGTAGCTGCCTCCTGCCTGTTTCGCGTAAAAGCCGTTTTGACAGCGAGCATTAGCTGTCAAACGGCTTGATACCCTTCCCCCGGGCATAAGGGGATCGGTGAGCTGCCCGGGGTAGGAGTTGAGTTCCCGAGTCGTCCGATGTGGACGATGTAGGTTAGAACTCCTCCGGAGCCCCGAGGATTCTCCGCGATCCAGGACGCCTTCGCCTCGGC
>NW_015387273.1:457676-466447 GCF_001527695.2 Protobothrops mucrosquamatus | reverse complement strand
ATGGAGAAGATGGATTGTTTATATTCAAAAGAAACACAGAGTGGTAGAATATAATTTAGGTTTCTAGATTTTTTTAAGTTTGTTTACTCTTTCTATCCTTTCTTGTAGATTAAGATACTTTGTGGAGTTAGAGATATTAGTATTTGTTTACTTTTATATGAATATTATCCTGGGATTAGGTTTGGGAAGTCCGGGGGGGTGGGGGGTTTTTTGATTGGTTATTGTGTTTACTTATGATTGTTTTTTATGATGGAAAAAAATAAATAAAATTTCTTAAAAAAACAAAAAAACAAAACAAAAAGGGAGACTTGCAACCCTGGGCCTACACCTCCAAAAAATTAACACACTGAACGAAGGTGGGCTGTTTGGGAGAAGGAAGCTTTTGTGGTGAGGTGGGCCCTGCTAACTTGGCATCATTTCCTCGAGGGGGGCAAGGTACCTTTTGAAGTATGGACTGATCATAAAAATTTAGAGGCACTGAATCACCACCCCCTGTAAGTTATCTCCCAAACAAGTCCACTGGGCACAGTATTTTAACCGTTTTAATTTTACACTAAAGTATATCCCAGGGGAAAAAAAATTCTTGGCTAATGCCCTGTCCAGGATGCCCCAGTATAAGAGTCACCCTGAAGAGATTGTGAACTCCATCATTCCACAACCCCGGGTGGCCAACTGTAGGCAACACTACCTGAGCCAGATAGCCAATTAACTAAAAAACTTAAAGAAGAATTGAAAACTGACTCCTGGTTCCAGAAAAACAAAACCATACTAACTTATCAAAATGGGATAGCCTGGAAGGGATCAAAACTGTATTTACCAGAAACACTTAAGAGTTCAAGCCCTTCAGCGCAGCCATGATACCAAACAAGCTGGTCAGTTTGGATACCTAAAGACTTTACATTTGATTAGGAAGCAATTTTGGTGGCCAGGTTTAAAAAAGGATGTTGAAATCTATGTGAAAAGCTGTGCAATGTGTGCAACTATGAAGAAACGTCCCGGTAAGCTCCTGGTTTATTATAAATTGCAGACCCTTCCCAACCCTGGGAAGAGATTGCCATGGACTTTATTATGGAATTACCAGAAAGTAGGTGAAATACAGTAATATGGGCTGTTATTGACCTTTTTTCAAAGCAGGCAAGAAGTTAGCCAGAATGTTTCTTAAACTTATATACTGGCTCCACGGAGCACCAAAACAAATTATTTCAGATAGGGGAGTCCAATTTACTGCGAGATTTTGGAGGGACTTCCTTAAACTGATTGGATCCACCCAAGGACTATCATTGGCTTTTCATCTGTCTATGAATGGAGTGGCTCAAAAAGCAAACACGATGGTGGAATAATACATTAGGTGTTATGTTGATTACCAGCAAATGACCTGGGCTGACCTCCCTTTTGCCAAGGTGGCTTATAATAACACAGTACACAACAGCACTGGAATCACCCCTTTTAAAATAGCTACTGGTAGAGAATTCATTCCTATGCCTGAATACCTGCAGGACCCTCCCACTTCTCAAACCTTAGATCAGTGGGTGACCTCCTGGAAAGCTGTTTGGGACAATGCAAAAAAACTTTAGCGAAAGGCTCAAAAATTTACAAAGACAAAAAAAGGGCTCCTCCGAAGTCGTTTCGAGTGGGGGGGGAGTTTATCTCTCTATGAAGTATTTAAGACTCAAATTGCCTAGTAAAAAATTAGGACCAAAATTCCTTGGACCTTTCCCCATAATTCAAATTATAAACCCTGTCATAGTAGAGTTAAAACTCCCTCGTCTTTGGGGGGAAATCCACCCTGTTTCTCACTGCAGCTTCTTGAATCCTTTCAGAGAGTCCTCTTTAAGACCTCCTCCAAGACAGGCATCTGGTCCCCTTATAGTGGAGGGAGAGACCCATTATGAAATAAAACGAATCCTTAACTCTAGGTTATACAAAGGAAAATTACAGTATTTGGTACAGTGGAAAGGTACCCACTGTCAGAGGCCACTTGGGTGAAAAGTACCGAGGTTAAAGCAGATAGAGCGATACGTAAATTTTTCGATAAGCACCCTCATAAGCCTCAGGGAGATTTCTAACTCTAATTCTTCCTTATTTTACAGGATTTCTTTTTTCTCTAGAGCAGGCATGTCAAACTATTGGGACTTTTCCCCATTGCCGGCAATGGGGTAGGCGCGGTTTCAGCGTGACACATCTGACCCGCGGGCCGGCAGTTTGACATGCCTGCTCTAGAGGATCCAACTGTCAATGCTGCAACTTTGTTTTTGGTTGCCACAGTGGGGAGGGGGGATGTGTGCTTTTAAGGGTAAACATAACAATAAGTTGTCTTGTGGGAACCAAGTTCATTGTTGCTTGGGTTTTGGCGGGCTGAACTTTCCGTTAGAAAGCCCGCTAAAATAGTTTATTGGGGAATGTGATTTATGACATACTACTGGGGTGGGAAGTTCAACTTTGTAACTTTGTAACAGTTGGGAGGGAATTTCAGTCTTGGTTTACTTTTGATTGTGCCGATACTTTGTAGCCAATAAATATGTTCTTTAAGGAAACCTTTTGTGTTGGAGTTCTGTTTTTACTGGTCTCATCTATCGGAACCATGACATATAGCATGGATGCAAGTAAGCCTGATAATTTACTCCACCTCTTTCTAATGAAAAGCATTTTGCAAAAGTATTATATAAAATATCACAGGAATATCCATAAGGAAAGAAATGTATTTTTCACACTTCAGTTTTGTATAAAGAAGGAATAATCTACAGTTTCAGGATCTACACTACCTGAAGAAACTATTTCAGTATGAACATATTTCAGAAGGCTGTGCTTTGTCCGTGCACCCTAGAAAGTTCCTGCTGTCCTCTAAAAAAGCTCTAGACTCCCAGCTTTTCAGTTTGTTATCCCAACCTATAGAGGATGAATAATTGGCATTTAAGAGGGGTTTTCATTAACATGCATTACTTCTCTGCATAAATATGTACATTGTTTGTGTTTTATATTAGTTTTGATGATGTTTTTATTCAGCATATTTCATTCAGAAAAAATGAACAGGGGTATATGTATTTTTTCTATTTATAAGTGACTGGTGATTTGTCAATGCTTGTATTTCTTTTAATCTGCCTAACAAAATAACAAAAATGAAATAATTCCACAGTAGGTTTTGACTGATGATGCTAGAAGCCACTAACTTAAAATGTCTCTAAGAGGTTATCGTTCCCTAAATATCTATTTAGATCAATATTTTCTAAAAGGATAGACATAAAAGGTTAAAATCCCTGATACAGCCCATATCTAGAAGGCATTAATTTAGGAAAAATTCACCTTAATAGATATTCTTGATAAATATGTATCAATATGATGAATCTTCAGAGTCGGTTAAACCTACAATACAATGGAAACTAATTGAATAGAAAAACAGAAACAATTGATGGGAATTAGGAAAAGATAACATAAAGGAAGTAAGATAAACACATAGGAAAAAATAGCTGGGTCTTAGAGTGGGAAAAGGAAGAAGACAAACTATAAAAAATAGCTGTAAGAGGAAATGGCTAGCCAGGAAAGACATGTTGAACTGGAAAACAGGAAAATAAGCTGAATAAGATAAGAGGAAAGGCACACTGAATTGAAAAACAGGAAACAACCTATTGTTCTAAAAGGGGGACATAAATATCCACAGAGTTTAAAATAACCATTTAAATGTCTAATTTTTCTTATAACTGTTGTATATGTGAATATGATTTAATATGTTATCAGGAAATGTGTAAAAAGTGGACAGAAAGAGTATAACCTCATAGCACCTCAGTCAATGGGGAAAGAGGAGGGATGTAGCGGCTGGGACAGGGCTGTATAAAGAAGGGAATATTTTGGGTTACAACTTTGAAGAGAACCAAACTTTGAAAGCTTCTCTTCTGCTTATTGCAATAAACAAAACAAAAGGCTGTGCCTTGGCTGATTATTGGTCAGGCAAGCTTGCCTCTGGTCACGGAGGAAAGTAGCCAGGAGCACATAACATTCTCGATCCATGCAGTAATTGTTGCACTAACCTTACCCCTTTATTGTAACTGTGTAAGAAATTTTACGAACTGGAATAGCCATAGCAACAAACCAGCCAATGAGAACTGTTTTTGATTAAGACACAGTATTGGCTGTGTGAAGCATGTGATCCAGCCTAGGTCTGGGCGTGTCTTAATCTTCTCTATGTTTTCTTTTCTGATGTCCAAGTTGTTCCCCAGAGCTGAATGAAACTGTATGTATCATGTTTATATATATTTTATAGATAAAAGTTTTTTGAAACTATGCCTCCTGCTCATTTTGAATGTGTGCTTATTTTGGGGGCTTATTTTTGTGCTGGAAAGCTGTAAAACTCTAACAGGTTATGTGCCCAGATTCCAGCCAGCCCTTGCACAGTTCAGACTGAAGAAAAAGATTGAGGCTCAATACAGAGCTGTAATTAAGCTGAAGGACTGTCTGAGTTAAATAAGAAAGAAAAAGGCTGTTCAGCTGAAGGCTTGCAGGATGGCTGATTTAAAGAGCTCTCTGCCTTGATTGGGACAAAAGAATTATCTTATTTGGGCTGCAAAAATGGAATGCTTCCTGAAGGCTAAGGTGCTCTGGGATATTGTGATTAATCCACCCCAGGGGCAATTAGCAGCTGCAGATCAACGGAGGCATGATAAGGCACTGGCTTACATCGTCTTAAGTGTGGAAGATAAACAATTCTTAAATGTAACTGACTTAAAAACTGCAAAAGAAGTTTGGTTGAAGATGAAAAGCATGCATGTGAGTGAGTCAGCATGCAATATAGTGCAATTATTGAGGCAATTGTACAGAACTTGGCTGCTGCCACAAGAGAGCATAGAAGAACATTTGCTCCACATGCAGAAACTGTTTGTTGAAATAGAAGAGCGGGGACTGCAGATTCCTGAATCTCAGAAGGTGCTGTTGGTATTAAATAGTCTTGATGAAACATGGGCCATTGTTTCAGCTATTTTTGAATGCAGACCAGAACAGGAATTAAGTATGGAAGGACTTAAATGTTGCAATATTCTATACAATGTAGCAATACATTCCACACAATGTATCAGTGCTTATCGCAAAGTACTTCCCCAAACAAAGGCTAGCCTACGTGACCAACAGCTATGCCTAAGGTCAGCCTACGTGACCAACAGCTATGTCACGTATACCTAAGACAATTTCCTTGTTTCCTGAAGACCACAAAAAGACCGTATATGGTAATAAGGAAATGCTTCCTCCTTTCTGAGATGTAACCACTCCCATACTTGCTGAACGCTAATAAAAGTAGGTGCGTAAGATCTCAAGGGGCCTTTTCGCTCCTGCTCCTACACACCTTACCAAAGGAAGATGTTGTCCGTGTCTTCTTAAGCTGCGCGCAAGGTCCGATAGTCAGTCCGACTATCGTACATCACCGGTTCCGCAAATCACCCTGTAAAGGGCCAAACCGTATCAACTGGTGACCCCACGACGTGATTCTTTTTTAGGAATACGTCGCCTTGACTCACCCTTCTTACGCACCTGGTACAGGCTCGCGCATCGTAAGTATGGGCATTTCTCTCTCCAAAGCTCTGTCCAAGCACGTGGATGAGCTTTATACTTTAGTCAAGAAGGCAAACTGTTTGCAAAAAGTCAACGGAGCTACTGTATATCCTCTCTCTCGTAAATCTATTGTCTCTTTTCTCACCTATCTTCAGCAACACGTTCCTGCCTATCCTTCTGACGGCTCTCTCCATCGCTCCACTTGGGAACGTTTGGGCAAATGGATCCACGAACCTCCACGTGCCCCTCCTGATATTATGTATGCATGGCGTGCCATTATGGCTGCTCTTAACACCCTGTATCCTGACTCTACCACCCTACCCGCTCCTTCTCTTTCCAATCTTCCCACCGAAAAAACCCCTCCATCGTCCCTCTATCCTTCCCTTTTTTCCCCTTCTGCTCCCCCTCCCTACTCTTGTGAGGCTTCCCTTGAGTCGCCTCTTCCTATTTCACCATCATCTCAATTGCCTCCCCCGTCTTTTACTGGAGGTAGTGTTGTTCGTGCTCTTCAACACGCTACACGTGAAGGGATTCTGGACACAGAAGATCTTCCTTCTTCTGCTCTCTTTCCTGTCTCATGGGTTGTTCCGCAAGGCGCGGCTGCTGGCGCCCCAGCGCAACCCGTGTACCAAGCTATTTCTTTTAAATTAATTAAAGATCTTAAAAATGCTGTCCGTGATTATGGACTTCACTCTCGCTACGTTCATGGCTTGCTTAATTCTTTTTCTACTGATCTTTCTGAACTGCTCTTAGCTGATTGGCAATCACTTTNTGTTGCTCAACAAGCTGCTTCTGACCGAGCTGCTTTTCCTCTTATAAAAGAGGCTGCTCTTAACGCTTTTCGCAAAGTTGACGACGCGCAAAGCGCTCCTTTGCAAACCTTTTCTAAAATAATTCAAGCTACTAATGAAGACTATGCTTCTTTTATCAGTCGCTTGCAACTTACTCTTGAGCGCCAAATTGACAATGTAAATGCTAGAAATGAATTGATGTTAAAACTGGCTTTTGAAAATGCTAATTCTGACTGTCAAAAGGTTTTGCAGCCTTTGGCCAATAAACCTGATTCAGTCTTAGCGGATTTCCTCTGTGCGTGTCGTATAGTAGGCACCACTGGACACAAAATGGCTGCTCTTGCTTCCGCTATTACTTCTTCCATGCCATCTCCCTTTTCTTCCATTTCGGCTTCTCCGCCTCCAGATGCTTATGCATTTTCCCGCCCAACCGGTAACTGTTTCAACTGCGGAAAGCCTGGTCACTTTAAATCTCAATGCCGCGCCCCGGGCGGGGACGGAGCTCCTCGTAACCGCCCTCCTGTCCCCTCCCCTTCCGCTAAGCCTTCTACAGTCTGTCCTCGCTGCCGCAAAGGTTTTCACTGGAAGTCCCAGTGCCGCGCTGCTCCTTTTTCGCCTGTTCAATCTGTTACACCTTCGGAAAACTAATTGCAGGGCTCACAGCTAGCCCCGCTCCAAAAGCTGTTTCTCTCAATGCCTCATCCGCTCCTATTTCCAATGCTTTTCCTGTTTTACTGGCTGAGGCAATTGTCTATGATGACCCTGGCTCTGTTTTTACTTTACCACTTTTAATTTCTACTCCGGCATCTATCCCTCCTGCCTCCCCTGTGCTTCTTTTCCCATCACCCTCACTTATTATCGAAGGTGTTGTTGCTGTTCCTTTTCTATACGATTCTTCGGCTTTGAAAAATTTATCCCTTTCATGTATAGGTGACCGCTGTTTTTCTTTAGCCAAACATTCGGTGGTTGCCACGCTTATTGTTTTACCTTCTCTACTGCTGTTCAACCCACCAAACCCATGTTACTAATTTCTCTTAATGGTCGTCCTTTTACAGGACTCGTTGACACTGGAGCTGATGCTTCTGTCATTGCTACTACTGATTGGCCGTCTTCCTGGCCCCTTTCTGCCTCTTCTTCGGTCTACGGCGTCGGCAGAGCTCAACCTGCACAGGTGAGCTCTGATTGGCTTTCTGCCACCACTGCCGGAGCCTCTCAGACTGCTTTTATTCGTCCTTATATTTTACCCTTACCTTTCAACTTGTGGGGACGTGACCTTCTTTCTCAATTAAAGGTCACTCTTCACGTTCCATGACCACTTGCAAACCGCTCAAATTGTCCTTGAAGTCTCCCACCCCTGTTTGGGTGGATCAATGGCCGTTACCGCAAGAAAAACTCACTGCACTCTTGACCTTAGTACAACAGCAGCTGGACGCTGGCCACATTGAACCTTCGTCCAGCCCTTACAACACCCGTTTTCGTTATTAAGAAAAAATCTGGACAATGGCGTCTCCTTCAAGATTTACGTGTTGTGAACGCCATTATTCAACCTATGGGTGCATTGCAGTGCGACCTACCCAACCCTAATTTGATCCCCATTGATTATGATTTGCTTGTTATTGATTTGAAAGATTGTTTTTTCTCCATTCCTTTAGCGCAATCTGATCGTCTTTTGTTTGCTTTCACTGTTCCGGAGCGTAATAATTCCAAACCTACTTCCAGATATCAATGGAAGGTTTTGCCACAAGGAATGCTGAATAGCCCCACCATGTGTCAATATTATGTTAATCAAGCCTTGCAACCATATAGAGACCTTTATCCTCAATTTCTTGTCTACCATTATATGGACGATATTTTAATAGCTTCCCCAGGACCAAAGGGAACTGTCTCACTAACGCTACCTCACTTAATTACTCATCTTGCAACAGCAGGACTACATGTAGCACCTGAAAAAATTCAATCTCAATATCCCTTCCAATACCTGGGACACAAGTTGCTTGCCTCTGCAGCAACTCCTACTTTACCCCAATTGACTTTATCACCTAATCCTACCCTTGTGCAGCTGCAACAATACCTTGGCACCCTTAACTGGGCCCGACCGTATCTTTCTCTTCCTACTACAGTACTGTCTCCTTTATTTCAAGCACTGGCAGGGTCTCTTAAACCTGCTGACCGTATTTCCCTCACTCCATCTCACCATTCTGCCCTTAAAGCTGTGAATCAGGCTTTGAAGACTCAATGGGTTGATCGCATATTCCCTAATCTTCTCCTTAGCCTTGCTATTCTCCCCACTCCTTCTTTACTTACTGCTATCATTTTCCAAATCAACCCTCACAAACCACACTCTTTACATATTGCTGAATGGCTTCATTTGCCTCATACACCTAGAGCCTCCATTACCACAAAGGCTACTCAAATTGCTTCACTTATCCAAAAGGGAAGACACCGTAG
>NW_015387273.1:434851-454971 GCF_001527695.2 Protobothrops mucrosquamatus | reverse complement strand
CTGCTCAATGGGCCGTTGGCTATTCTTGGGGGGGCAGGGAGTGGAGTGGTGATCATGACAATGGTAACATCTTCTCTATTCGCCTCTCCTTACAGTCCCTGCACTCTCCCCCTATTGGCCCTAATACAGATATCCAATCTACTTTTCTCCAACCTGATCTACCCTCCAATCCTGATCCCTTAATAGCCCTTGTTAATGCTTCTTCTCTCCTTTTGAAAGCCACCTTGAATAATTCTGCCCAAGCTGACACATGTTGGCTTTGTTTATCTCCGAAACCCCCTTTTTATGAAGCTGTTGGTTCCATCGAACCCATCTTCAACTCCACAAATGATGCCATGTGCAGATGGAACACCACCTCCATCACTATTACTTCAATCACTGGCCACGGTTGTTGTCTAGGGAATATTCCTAGCAATTACTCCCATTATTGTGCTAATGCCACTACAGGTAAATATGCTTGCCAACTGTGGCTAACCAAAGAAAGGTCTGGTGCTGTTGCCACCGCAGGCTACAATCAGGTTTTTACATTAAATCCCACAGGTAATATTTCCCCTAGACTACAAGGACAATTTTTTGTTCCTGGCAACAATTCTATATGGGCTTGTTCCACTGGCGCCACCGCATGCGTCAGTGGTAGCGTCCTTATTAATCAAAAGGCTTTTTGCATCCAGGTTCGACTAGTACCAAAAATAACATATTATTCTCCACAGGAATTTATCTCCTTAATGGAACCTCCTGAATACCATCTCCGCGCTAAACGTGAAGTTGTTACTGCTATAACCTTGTCTGTGTTAATGGGATTGGGAGTTGCAGGTGTCGCCACTGGAACGACTGCGTTAATTGTCAATAACCAACAAATTTCTTGCCTCAGCAAGGAGATCGATGAAGATCTCGCATTGAAACCTCCATCACTGCTTTACAAACGTCTCTTTCATCTCTTGCTGAAGTTGTTTTACAAAATAGACGTGCTTTAGATTTGCTATTTCTTAAAGAAGGTGGTATTTTTCATTTTTCATTTTCATTTTATTAAATTTATACCCCGCCCTTCTCCCGTAGGACTCAGGGCGGCTTACAGCCAGTTAAAAACAATTTAATACAATACAATAGAAGTTTTAAAAAATCATTAAAAATAAATATATAATCGGCCGCTTCTACTAAAATTTGGCTAAAACCAATTTAAAATACCCCTAGGCCAGTCCNCCATGCAACCACACTCTCCACAACCTTCGCCACGAAGCGAAGGTTGGAGACCGGACGATAGTTAGCTAATACATCTGGGTCCAGGGAAGGCTTCTTAAGGAGGGGCCTCACCACCGCTTCCTTCAAGGCCACGGGGAAGACACCCTCCCGCAAAGAAGCATTTATAATCCCCTGGAGCCAGGCTCGTGTACCCTCCCGGTATGTGTGTAGCCCTCAAAGAAGAATGTTGCTTTTATTCTAATAAATCTGGAATTGTTCGAGATTCAATGTATGAACTAGGCAAAAGATTGAATGATAGAGAACAGGAACGCGCGTCCCAACATTCATGGTATCAAAGTATGTTTAATTTTTCACCATGGATCACAACCTTGTTTTCGGTTATAGCTGGTCCCTGCATCATTTTGTTATTACTTTGTATGATTGGTCTCTGTGTATTCACTCGTGTCTTGCAAATTTTGAAAGATCGGTTAAACGGTCTCGATTCCAACATCTCAAAAATTAATGTCATGTTAGCATCCAATTCATGGTATGAGGAAATCAAGGTTACTGAAACAACACCTGAAAAAATGGCCCTACTGACTCTATCAGATCCTGAATCATTTGATACTGAACACGATTCTGTCACGTATTATACAGCAAAAGGGGACCCTCGGATACTTATGGACTTGTAATCACTCGCCTCGGAGGAGGTAGGTGGCACCAAGGAATAGGTTAGAGGCTTGCCCTTACAAAACAAAAACAGAGGAGATGTTGCAATATTCTATACAATGTAGCAATACATTCCACACAATGTATCAGTGCTTATCGCAAAGTACTTCCCCAAACAAAGGCTAGCCTACGTGACCAACAGCTATGCCTAAGGTCAGCCTACGTGACCAACAGCTATGTCACGTATACCTAAGACAATTTCCTTGTTTCCTGAAGACCACAAAAAGACCGTATATGGTAATAAGGAAATGCTTCCTCCTTTCTGAGATGTAACCACTCCCATACTTGCTGAACGCTAATAAAAGTAGGTGCGTAAGATCTCAAGGGGTCTTTTCGCTCCTGCTCCTACACACCTTACCAAAGGAAGATGTTGTCCGTGTCTTCTTAAGCTGCGCGCAAGGTCCGATAGTCAGTCCGACTATCGTACATCACCGATTCCGCAAATCACCCTGTAAAGGGCCAAACCGTATCACTTAAAGCCTGTTTGATTTCAGAAGAACAGAAACGCCATTTTAGAAGAAGCCACAGGGAGAAATTCCTGAGGTGGGGGTCCAAGGAGCAGAGAGAGCAAAGCAGCAGACCTACTGTCTACAGAGATCAGATTACATCTCAGCAGAGAATTCCCAAGTGGAAAGAACAGAAAAAGAAATGTTTTATCTGTGGAAGGAAGAACAACAGTAAATGGACGAGCTGCTGTTGCAAAAGTTAGCTATTGTAATAGCAGAGACAAATGGTTAATAGACAGTGAGGCTAGTCAAACAATTGTTAATAAGTTGTTTTCCAGATTGGATTCAATTGGAGGAGATGCAGTGTAAATGGCCAGAAGGCAAAAGTCATGGGGAAAGGCAGTCTGTTGATTCCATGTCTGGAGGAAAGGTTTAATAATGTAATGTGTGCCTGAAATGGAGCATAATTTACTAAGTGTCTCCGGTCTTCACAAACAAGGGTTTGAGACCACATTTGTAAATGGGAAATGTCTCATAAAAAGAAATGGGAATGTATGTGCACAGGGCATAAAACAGGATAATCTTTATGTGTTGCAGGCACAAAAGATTTAATGTGCCCAAACATTTGGTAATGTGGCACAACATGATTCATGCATTCATCTCTTGCACAGAAAGCTTGGCCATACCAGCTTCAGAGTGTTGCATAAAATGCCAGAGTTTGCAAAGGGATAAACCTTAAAAGGGTGTAAGGCATACTTAGACTGTGCAGTACGTAAATCATCATAATCTAAGGTATTCCCAGTGAGCAAGAAGAGCACAAGGCAGACAACAGGGATTCTAGAGCTGGTACATGTAGATTTAGTAGGACCAATGCAAGCCATCTTGGGAGGCGCAAGGTATGCGCTGGTCATTGTAGATCAGGGCTTTTCAACCTTTTCACCCATTGTACCACTTTTAGGATATGGCAACATCCGAGTACCACCAGCCGCCTAGCAAGGTGTCAAAAACCTGATGACCAAAAAAAAAAAAAAGGAAAAAAGTGATAAAGTACAGGTAGTCCTCGACTTACAACAGTTCCCTTAGTGACTGTTCGAAGTTACAATGGCACTGAAAAAAGTGCCCCCAAGCCACAGCCGAGCAAGACACCTGCCTGCCCACCCGGTGCTCTTCCTCCTGTCCGAGGTTTTCATTGTTGTGAGCATTTCTGTTGAGGACTAGCAGCGGGGGTGGGGTGGGGGTGTTTGGTTTTTATTCCCCCCGTCTGTTGGGTGGTTGCAGCAGGTTTTGGTCACTTCACATGACCCTGGGACACTGTGACCGTAATAAATATGAATCAATTGCCAAGCATCTGAATGTAAATCACAAGACCCTGGAGATGCTGCAACATTCCAGCTGATCGGCGCTTCTTCTGGACTCAGCAGAAGCACCAGGATCAGCCCCGAGCTCCAGCCAGAGCCTGGCGCCGATCCTGGCACTTCCACTGAGCCCTGACAGCCCCGAAGAAGCGCCGATCAGCTGGAAAGCAACACTGATCCTGGCGCTTCCGCTGAGCCCTGACAGCCCTGCAGCTCCAGCCATCTCTCGCTCAGGCTTGTGTGGTGCTGCCACCGGTTCAGCTCATTCCCCTCCCCCGCTACCACTTTTCTAGGATGGTCGCGTACCACCTGCCAGGTGCCAATGTACCACAGGTGGTACCCATACCACTGGTTGAAAAGCCATGTTGTAGATTATCACAGCAGATTTGGTTTCTGTTGTTTGCTAAAAAGCAAAACAGAAGTGCTGCACAAGTTCAAGCAATGGGTGAACTTTGCAGAAAGAAGATATAGGCAACAGGTATGCCAGCTGTAAATTGATGGGTTCAGAATTTATGTCAGCAAGTTTTCAACACTGGTTGGGGCAGCTAGGAATACAACATAGACACACAAACCTGTACACAGCAGCTGAGAATGGCGTGGCTAAAAGACAAAATGGAGTCTTGCAGACCATGAAAGACTCACTTCTGGAGGATTCTGGTCTGAGCAGGTCATATTAGGGTGAAGCCATGTTGACTGCTAATTATTTGGTCAATAGGCTGTGGAGTTCCTCTATAAATGATACTCCATATGGGAGAAAACCATCTCCAGCACATTTAAGGGTGTTTGGAAGCAATGCATAGGTACATATTCCAAAGGCAATCAGGAGAAAAGGGCAAGAAAAGGCTAGAAAGCTCAGATTTATGGGCTATGAGTATTCTGGTTTCAATGTAAAGGCATTGAGACGAGGCAGGAGTAACAACAGTCTTCTCTTTATTCAGATCACAACAGAACCAATACAAAATGGCACGGATTCCTTTTATACCCCTTTGCAGGGATAGTGTCAGCCAATCAATGCAACAGATTCTTCCGCCTTGTGCATGCGCAATAGGCTGGAGACAACCTGTCTGGTCCCAGGCATCCGTGTGGTCTGCCCGGGCCTCTCTGCATCTTCCTGCACCTGCTGAGTCACTCAGCAGGCCCAGGACATAACACCCCTCCCCTCTTATTTCAAACATAGTACTTAATATTTTACAATACTACAAATCTAATACCTCATCAATCCTTCACCCATAACTCAGTAATACCTACTATTTTGCATTACTATAAATCAAAATTTGTTCTTTGAGTACCTTCTTATTTCTAAGTACCCTTTAAGCCTGCCCACCTACTGACAGGAGTCTTACATAGTCCTGTAAGTGCTTGGGTGGACCTCTGGCTCACTCTGACTGCCTGGCCTGCAAGCTCGCCTGCCAGGCTCGGCAGAGCAGGACTTTGATGCCCCCTAAATTCAGGCGACCCTCCATCATGCTGACTGGCCGGATCCTGTAAACCCAGACCAGAGTTTCTTGGTGGGGTGGAATTCCCCAAGTGCACAATGGACCCCTCTTGGGAGGACTGTCCTGTTAGCCCAAGACCAGCAGATGGAGTGGCCTGAAAAACCGGTTGCGAGCAATGTCCCATGGACCTGGTGCCTGTGCCAGAGTCAGGAGCCACCCCGTTGGCAAAACCCCCTACTGGTCCGGTGTCTGTGCCAGAGTCAGGAGCCACCTCATTGGCAAAAACCCCTACTGGTGCCTGTGAAGTTCCGCTTTCGCGGAGAAACTGTGGTCCACAATTGTAATTGTGGTCCTCCTCCCCCCTGAGAGCAGAGTCAGGAGCAGAAGGGTGGCTGGAAAGCCTCCAGTGCAGTTGGTCGATGTGGCGACATAACATACGACCATCTTCCAAGGCCACTTCGTAAGACAGAGGCCCAGTGACTTTGCAGATCACAGCTGTCACCCAGAGATGTCCAGGTCCATAGTTTCTTACTCAGACCGGATCGCCCACCTGAAGTCTCCTAGGTTCCCGCAGCTGTGACACCTGTGAAGCCACCCGGTCTGGGTGCAACCTGTCCCATTTTGTAATGAATCTGTGACCCCAGCGGAGTTCAGCTGGACTCTTGCCAGTAGCTGTGCAAGGTGTGGTGCGGTGGCACAAAAGAAAGTCAGCTAGCCTGTGATGCCAACTGCCATGAGTGATCCTCTTTAAAGCATCTTTAGTTGTGCGCACCATACGCTCAGCTTGACCATTGGACGAAGGATGAAACGGTGCTGATGTGGCATGACAGATCATGTTGGCCTGTAGAAAAGCCTGAAACTCAGAAGAAGTGAATTGGGTTCGTTGTCGGAGACAAGGACATCTGGAAGCCCATGAGAGGTGAAGATCCCTCTCAACACCTGGATGGTCCTGGCAGTAGTAGTGGAGGAGACTGGAACAACCTCTAGACACTTGGAATGGCTGTCCACGAGGAGAAGGAAGAATTGCCCCTGAAAGGGGCCAGCGTAGTCGATATGAACCCTCGACCAAGGGGCGTGTGTCACCGCCCACCTATGTATAGGAGCCTGAGGCATTTCAGGCCTGGACTGTTGGCAAACACTACACCCGTGGACCTGGGCCTCGATCTCTTGATCAAGCCCAGGCCACCAAAGATGGCTGCGCATAAGCGCCTTCATCCGGACTATAGCCGGATGTCCCTCATGCAGAGAGAGCAAGACTCTAGTCCTCAATGAGGTTGGGATCACTACCCTACTATCCCAGAGGACATAACCCTTGAAGATGGATAGCTCGTGCTTCTTCTTCCATAAACTCTGGAACTCTGTGTCAGGACACGTGTCAGGCCACCCTGACAGAACCCATGTCAGCACGCGTGTTAGCGTGTGATCAGTGGCTGTTTCTGCAGCCACATCCCTAGCATTGAGGGGAGACTCAGGCAACTCCTGAATGGAAAGTATGTGGTGAGCTGGAGCAGGAACAGACTCCACTAGCTGTAGAGGTAATCTGCTGAGGCCATCTGCATGGCCCATTTCTTTGCCCGGTTTGTGAACCAGCGTGTAGTCATATGCAGAAAGGAAAATTGACCATCTCAGCATTCTAGGAGAGATGATGTGTGGGGTTTGCTTGTTGGTTGTAAACAACCCTAGCAGTGGCTTATGGTCTTTAAAGACCGTGAATGGGCGGCCATATAAAAAGTCATGGAACTTTTTTATGCCAGCCACTATGGCCAAGGCTTCTCTGTCAATCTGCACGTAATTACGCTCAGCAGATGAGAGAGTCCTAGAATAGTAGGCTACAGGGACTTGTGTCCCATCAGCCTTTAAGTGACTTAACACAGCTCCAATCCCATAAGGGGATGCATCACAGGCTATGCACACAGGCAATTGCTCATTGAAATGTGCTAGAACCGCATTTGAAGATAGCAAGGCCTTGACCTCTGCAAAACTCATTTCGTGGACTTTTGTCCACTGCCATGGAGCCTGTTTATCCAAGAGCCAGTGTAACGGCTCAGCCACTGCAGCCTTGTGAGGGAGGAATGAATGGTAAAAGTTTAACAGTCCCAGAAAAGCCTGAAGTTCGCTTTTGGATTTGGGACTTGGGGCCTGCTGAATTGCTTTGAGCTTGGATTCCGCAGGATGGATGCCTTCAGCATCAATACGGAACCCCAGAAACTCTGTGGAAGTGACTCCAATTTTACATTTGTCATGCTTTAGCTTCAGCCCCGCTTGGCGGAAATGCAGCAATACAGCCCTAAGCCTGCCAGCCAGATTTTCAGATGATTCCCCAGCGATGAGGACATCATCAAAGTAAGTACAAACTCCTGGAATATTTTGGAGCATTCGCTCCATCACGCTTTGGAAAATGCCAGGGGCTACGTTAACCCCGAACTGCAGCCTTTTAACCTTAAACGCTCCCCTGTGCGTTACAATTGTTTGGGCCTCTGCCGTTGCCTCATCAACTGGTAGTTGTTGATAGGCCTGAGGCAAGTCAAGCTTGGCGAAGACTCGCCCCCCTTTGAGGGATGCCAGAATGTGGCTCACCACTGGCACTGGGTATGAGTGCTGCTGCAATGCTTTGTTAAGTGTACACTTATAGTCCGCACAAATGCGGACTTCTCCATTGGCCTTCAGTGGCGTAACTACGGGGGTTTCCCATGGACTACTGTCCACGGGTTCAAGAATACCCTGCTGAAGCAGCTTGTCCAGCTCTGCATTAATCTTATTCTTCAACGCGAAGGGCATCCGACAGGGCTTAATCCTAATGGGGGCGACGGATGGGTCTAAACGTAAAGTAATGGGAGGCCCCTTGTACGAGCCAAGCTCTGGACTGAACACATCAGCAAACTCCTTGCAAACTCCTGCAAGGCCTGTCGTTTGCAAACTGTGCAGTCCAGTCACTTGAATCCCAAGGGCCTCGAACCAATCGAGTCCAACAAGACTCGTGCGGTCACCCACAACCACATCTAACAACCCTTCGAAGTTCCTACGCTGCACCTTGAGCGTGGCCTCCCCCTTCACACTGACTCGGGAATTCTGGAAATCAGTAAGGATTAAATTTGATGGCCTGAGCTTAACTCGTAGGCCGCTTCTACAACAAATCTTCTTGAAAGTATCCTGAGATATGATTGATAGAGCAGACCCTGTGTCCAACTCCATCGAAAGGGGAACCCCTTGCAACTTGACGTCAATGTGAAGCTTCTTCCTTAGCGGCCTATGGGCCCGTTTTAAAAATGCTTCTACGGGACACGCAAAAGCCCACCCTGTTATGGCTGGGGACCCTGGTACCTTTCTGAAGCAATTCTTCCGAAGGCCGGTCTTTGTGGCGACCCAGACAGCAGTAATGTGGCCTTGCCTGCCACATGCCCGGCAAACAGCAGAACGGAAACAGCAATCGGAGCACTTGTGGCGTCCTCCACATCCGAAACACCTAAAGAATGTAGTTATCTTGTCTTTGCACTCTTGAGGCCTTCTCTCCGCTGGCTGCTGCAATCGGTCAACCTCCATCTCAGGATCCTGTTGGGATACTTCTCGAGCGACCTCTTGATGGACAGAGATCGGAGTTGGAGGGTTCTTGGAGAGCCGCAAAGCCTTCATAGCTCCGCCCGCAGCTTCTTCGGCTGAAATTTCTCTCAAAGCATCTTGGAAAGAGATGTCTTCCTTTGCAAAGATCTTCTGTTGCAGCTCATGACTTCTCAGTCCACAAACTAAATGATCCCGGAGTCTCTCTTCCAGGTCCTTGAATTCGCATGGCCTAGCTGCTTGTCGTAATGCAGCAATAAAGTCTGCAGTAGACTCACCAGGCCTCTGGTCCCTCTGCTCGAATGCGTGTCGCCATGAAATCACCGAAAGCTTAGGTTCAAAGTGTTCTCGCAACATCCTCTTCAGCTCAGCATAAGCAATGGATTCAAGTGGTGCTGGGGCGACCAGATTCTCTGCAATATCGAAAGTCTCTTGCCCACAGACACACAGTAGCGTAGCAGCTTTAAGACCATCCTCCCGAACCTGGTTTACCCGAAAGTAGTTCTCTACCCGGGCCACGTAAGAACTCCAATGTTCCGGATGAGCTGTGTCGAATTCCGACAGACGGCCTAGCTTGGATATCGTTACTTCCCGGCGGCCTCGTCAACGCCTCGTGCTGCAAGGCTTGAGAAGGGGTCCCGTTTGCCGAGCTCTCCTCCAGCGTTCTCGTACTGACAGGCAGAGTTGCACTCTCCGGACGCCGAACTTCCCAGAGCTTCAGGCCTTCCATTGTGAGTCAGCCTATCTTTTTTTCGTTGTTTCCCTTGCAGTGCATCCCACCTTCATCGCCAATGTTCTGTTTTCAATGTAAAGGCATTGAGATGAGGCAGGAGTAACAACAGTCTTCTCTTTATTCAGATCACAACAGAACCAATACAAAATGGCGCGGATTCCTTTTATACCCCTTTTCAGGGATAGTGTCAGCCAATCAATGCAATGGATTCTCCCGCCTTGCGCATGCGCAATAGGCTGGAGACAGCCTGTCTGGTCCTGGGCATCCACGTGGTCTACCCGGGCCTCTCTGCAGCTTCCTGCACCTGCTGAGTCACTCAGCAGGCCCAGGACATAACAATGAGCCTGGCTCAAAGATAGAAGCAATGAGCCTGGCTTTAGCAATAGAAGCAGAAGGATAGTAATTTCCAGATCTGCTAGCTTTGCAGAGCAGAATTGGGGCAGAATTGATGCCAATTCTGGGGGTGATCCACTTAGTGATGGTGACTCACTTAGTGACGGTGTCAGCATTCAGGAAGGAGAAGCTGAAAAAGAGCAAGAAAAGGAATCAGAAGAAGATGATGACTTTGATGTGAAGCAGGAAAGGATTGACAGTCAAGAGCAGTCAATGCCATGCAGGTCAGAGCGATAGAACAAGGGATTCCACCTGACAGGTATTCTGCTGGGAAAGTAAAGGTGTGTAATGTGTGGTATGAGCCAAGAAACTATCAGGAAGTATTGGCACTACCCAAAGTGGAGCAAGTAAAGTGGAAAGAGGCCATGGACAAAGAAATGAAATCCATGGATGAACATAAAGTGTTCACCTCTATGATATAAATGGGTATACAAAAAGAAAGTGTTACCCAACAATGAAGTCCAAAATAAGGCAAGATTAGTGGCACAGGGGTTTTCGCAGAAGAAAAATGTACACTGTGATGAGGTATTTGCACCAACGGTAAAAAGTGAAACTATAAAGTTGGCACTAGCGTTGGCAATGGCATGTGGTCATAAAATCTGGCACTTTGATATAACCAAAGCATTTCTCAATGCAGAGTTGGAGGAAGAAATTTACATGGTTCAAGCACCAGGGTATGAAGTAAAAAGCCTGGTACTGTATATAAACTGAACAAGGCCATTTATGGGCTGAAGCAGTCAGCCAGAAACTGGAACATCTGTTTAGATGTGGCGCTGAAAGGTCTTGGGTTTAAGAGTTGTAAGGCTGATGGTTGCATATATATGGCAAGGTGCATATATATTGGCAAGGGGGATTGCCAATTATTAGAATTTGTGGATGATCTTTGCTTCATTGCAAAGGATCTACCACAGGTGAAGGAATTTGCTAATCAATTGGAGAAAAAGTTTGAGTTGAAAAGTCTGGGTGAAATACAAAACTATCTTGGTGTAGAGATACAAAAAACTGAGAAAGGTGGCTACGTTCTCAGTCAAAGAAGGAAAACTGAACAGCTGTTGGAGAGATACAATATGAGAGATTGTAATTCTGCTCCAACACCTATGAGCATAGATTTTCACAACACTTTAGATGAGGACAAAAGTGAAGCCTGTGATCAGGCGATATATCAGTGCAGTAAGCATTTTAAGTCGCTTTACTGTCACACCAACGCAGTTGTGTTGGATGGGTGTGAAGAGAATTCTCAGGTATTTGACGGGAACTGTGAATTTGGGTCTTCAAATACAGTCTCTGAAGAGTTAAAGTTAAAATGTTATGTTGATAGTGATTATGCCAGTGATGTGCAAATCAGAAAGTCCAATTCTGGGTTTGTGATATTATTTGGAGGGACTTTGATTGGATGGAAGTCCAGAAAACAAACAACTGTAGCTATTTCTACTGCGGACGCAAAATTTATTGATCTGTCTTGTTCAGACGTAACCTGGTATATACAAAAGGATTTAAGTATAGAACTTAAAGAAACTGTAACAGTATGTAGCGGGGCTGGCTGAAAGGCTTTGCAGGAGCTTGCCTGGGGAGAGGGAAGCTCAGACAGATGCTGCCGGTTTTGGGCACTCAGGCATGGATCGGGTGGAAGGAAATAAAAAGGAGGAAAGAAAGGGGATGGGGTGGTAGCTGTGGCTGTTATCGGAGAGAGACCAGGTGAAGTCGAAGAGGGATTTGAGGTTTTAGCTGATCCCTTTCTGTGAAGGAGAGGGAAGGAGAGAGTGAGAGAGAGTGAGAAGGTAGAATTTTATTGCTTTCTTTCGCAGGGGGGATATCCCAAGCAGAGGCAAGAGAGAGAGAGAAAGTTGCTGGGATTGCTAAATTTAGATTTTAACAATAAAGGAAAGGGGGGAGGAGTTTTGACACTGACGAGACCTGAGACTGGGAGCTATGACAGAAGAGGAGGAGAGGCTGGTCGTTACTGCTTTGGAGACTAGCGGCCATCTGAACTTTGATTATTGTTACTTGTGCAAGTTATAGACATTGTGAGGAGTTGCCCTTGCGGGGCAAGCTGTTACTGCAGAATGCTGACTACTTTCATTCGTGTTCCTATCACTGTCTGGAGCCGGGGTTTTCCCCACCCCACTTGTTTCCAAATGGTCGCTGTGAAATCATTGACTATTGCTGCTTTCCAAACGGTCGCTGTGAAATCATTGACTATTGCCTGGGGCTGTTAAACACCATCAAACATTGACTATCGGGGCTAGGGGCTGGTCCTCTTTGTTCCTGAAAGCCCCCCCCCTTTGACGATGAGAGTCTGCCACCTCCTCACTTTGCGTGAGCTTCTGCTAGAAAAGACACTTCACTAACACCTTGAGAGCGCAGCTGTAGAGCGCAATGGAGGGAAGTGGGGCTGGGAGGGGTTGGGCTTTGACGGCCTCTAAGGGGGTAACGCTATAAATATTTGAAGATAATGCTGCTTGCATTAAAATGGCAACAGGTCACACAGTGAAAAGTAGAAGCAAGCATGTGGACATTAAGTATTGTAATGTCAGAGAAGCCATCAAAGTAAGCTAATTTGCTTGCTTCATGTTCTTCAGATGACAATCTAGCAGATGTAATGACCAAGCCATTAGGTGGAGTACACAATGGGAAGAGTATTAAATTATTTGGTTTTATGTCTATTCCAGTCATAAAGGGAGGAGTGTCACTGTGTAAGAAATTTTATGAAGTGGAATAGCCATAGCAACAAACCAGCCAATGAGAACTGTTTTTGATTAAGACACAGTAGTGGCTGTGTGAGGCATGTGATCCAGCCTAGGTCTGGGCATGTCTTAGTCTTCTCCAGTGCTTTTTTTGTAAAAAAAAAAAAAAAAAAAAAAAAAAAAAGGTGCCGGAACTCACACACGACATACAACCCGCCTTGCCTACCCTACAAGGTTCCATCCAAAAAAGGTGCCGGAACTCCGTTCTGGGCATTCTATGACAAAAAAAGCCCTGGTCTTTTCTATGTTGTTGTTTTTTTCTGATCTCCAAATTAAGAGTTGTTAACGTTCTCCAGAGCTGAATTGAACTGTATCTATCATGTTTATATGTATTTTATAGATAAAGTTTTTCTAAACTATGCCTCCTGCTCATTTTGAATGTGTGCTTATTTTTTGGGCTTATTTTTGCGCTGGAAAGCTGTAAAACTCTAACATTTATGTCAACTACTTGAAGATCAATGTAAAATAATAACTTCAAATGTATGAAAAGCAGTATTTCATATGCATGGTCTTTTGATTCAACAGTTTCCAAAATATAGACATTTAATTTACCATTACAGATCATGAATGCAACATGACTATTTCTCCATTTGACAAAATTTTAGTTTAATGCTCTGTGCACATGGCATAAATTTTAATTCCATACCTTGGGAATATGTGCAGTTTCTAATGCAAAAGAAAACTCTTCCAAAGCTTCTTGATGGTTATGCATATTTTGGAAAGCTACACCTATATGATAATATGTTTCAAACACCTGGAATGAAAGAATTAGGATATCAATTTAGTTAATAACTCCTTCCAACTTTATTTTAAATTTCAAACATTAAAACTGAGATAACCACCCATTATTAATGATGAAATTTCCATGTTCTAAAAATATAGTGAACAATAGTCTAATACTGAACAATATGGATTCTATTTGCATTTTTTTAAAAATAATAAACCAAATACAGAATTCTCAAGAAACAGGGTACTGAACAGCCTGTTTTTAATCTAGTAACAGCCTGTATTTAATCCAGGTGCTGCAATTTTGCAGTTTATGAGGGAAATCCAATTTTATTTCCTTAACCTTACTCTCATAACAATATTGTTAGTGTATAATCTATGCTAACATATTCTTTCCTCATCTGATTTTCTTTAGCATTTTTTGTAACAAACAATTTAGAAAGTTCAAAACTTGCCTATAATTCCATTGCATAAGGTGAGCATTAATACTTTCCCATGTAGTCGAAAAACAGACCTCCTGAATAAACAAATGGGCCAGAAATATATGAACTCCCTCATACCACATGTTCAGCAGTTGTGCAGGGAGGCTCTCTAAACAACTACACTGATTTATAAATGTCTAAGTAATAGGCCAGATTATAAATGGACTACATAATGAGCCAGGGATGAGACCAAGAGTACAATTCATCCCTTAATATATGGAGCTGAGGTAGAACCCCTTTCAATGAGAATTTAAAGTAACAGAAAAGCATAGCATTGTATGCAGGGATTTTTAAAGGCATTTAAAATATCCATGGTGAAGTGCTTTATCAATTAACAGGTATATCACAGTGTACATTTTGTGGATTAAACTCCACTTGAAATTATAGAAAATTAAATTTGTCTGTTGGAATAAAACTGACAGAATTTTGTTGCACCTTAAAGACCACCACTTCTTCCACTCTGAAATGTAGTCCTTGTTACAGATTACACAATATCAAAAGATAAATGAAAGTTTGTTGGAGACAGACACACATAATAGAACAGATGTGGCAAAAAGCCAGAGGTGTTAGAATGCAACTTCCTATACTGCATGTCTAATCTAGTTAAGAAAGAGAGAGAGAGAGAAAATTGCAGAAGGAAACCGAATACAAGGAGTTAAAAGAAAGGAACAGTGAGTTTGCTTTGAGTAAGTTTAGTATCTAAATTTAGTGTCTAAAATTAGACTGCTTCCACCCACACTTCATAAATAAATCAGCAATTATGTAGAGTTTAAAGTTAATATTCTATATAGAAATTTTTCAGATTTAAATTACCAACAATTTACAGGTAGGACCAGGAACATATTGTATAGGAAAATTCCTTTGACTCATGCAGTTTAGCAGTCTTCTATAATACTCTATTGCCTGAAAACAATTTAATAAAAATGTATGAGAACTGAGACCAAATTTTAGAATCTCTATATGTGTGAAGAAATGTAGACCTCACCTTGGGAATAGGAATGAGGGAACCATTAAAAGCAGGGATTCAGAAAAGATTACTCAATCCTGAGAAAGAGGAAAGTGTGAGAAAGAAACTCAAAATAAGCTCAAGTTGATACTCTTCCATGTAAGGTAGGGGATAAATACAAACTGGAACAAGATTTTGTTATTCTATCCTGCAATAATAAAAAACATATCTGGAATTGCTACCATGTCTACCTCAGAGGGCCGGCAACAACCTTAAAAGCCTGTCAGAGTTTCTCTCTATCCCATCCTAGATCAAACAGGGCTATTGACTTTCCTTCTCACTCTTTCCCCTTTC
This sequence comes from Protobothrops mucrosquamatus, assembly GCF_001527695.2. NCBI lineage: Eukaryota > Metazoa > Chordata > Lepidosauria > Squamata > Viperidae > Protobothrops > Protobothrops mucrosquamatus. The sequence continues at coordinate 439,893 of NW_015387273.1, read as the reverse complement.
TTTGGGACTTCAGTAATTGATTCTGAAAGTTGCCTCTTAACAGTTCACATATGCCTTTTTCCATTCCCAAGTCTACAGTCCTTCACAATATGGCAAGAAGTATATTTTTTTACTTCAACCCAAGAAAAACAAAACAGCAAACAAATCAATCCCTGTCCCTCCCCCGCTTTCTGCAAATACATGTTTTCTGTGATCTCATAAACCTTATGATTTGCTAATCATAGCAACCAAGTCCACCACCCCTTGGAATGCTGTGTGTATCAAGCCATAATATATGAAGTCATAATATGTTTTGTTTGGGTATAGCATATTAGATAAACCCAGTAGGGACTTTAGTTTAGCATGTAAGCAGAATATAACCAAATATTCACCATACAAACAATAATTTAAAAAAAAACAAAACAAAGACACAGAAACTAAAAAAATGCCAATGCCAAAGACACAAAGATAAGAATTCTGAAAAGTAAAAATAACTCAGAATTCCACGTATTTGCATACTAGCATTTCAAGCAAATCCCGGCTATTTATCTGGCAAACATCAAAACACAGAGTGACTAATTGCATGGAATCAGGGTTCCCATTTCTACTTTTCCTCAAGGCTTTATGTTTGTCTGTATGGTGCATAAGTTCTCCACCAGGAGATACGCTTTCCCCTGAATCTGACATCTAAGGAAAACGAATCCTCACCCCTTGAACTCTCAAGGTCACAAAACCCTTGAAAGCACAGAAACTTCTGCTCTGAATAGAGAAAAAAACCAGTTTGAAGTAAAAGCCAGTGCCTCGCTCATTTCAAGTTACCCTCCGCGGAAGCAGTTTTCCAAACTTGTTTTGAACCGCAACTCTCCAAAACGCCCAGACTGGTTTGCTGTTTTGAAATTTGCAACGAAGACAGCTCCGCGAGCGTCTAGCACCAGCCTCATTACTGCCTAAGGTGGCGCAATTACGCCCGGAGCGCAAATCTATCCAGAATTCGCTTGCCGCGGGGATCGCTCAGCGAGACTCAATGGCCCCGTTACCTTAGGCCAGAGTTTAGCTCGCTCGCTGGCTATGGCGGCTCGCAAGAGCGTCTGCGCTCGCGCTTGAATCTGCGCGACCGCCGTCATGAACGTGGGGGGAATGGTGGAATTGGCTTCTCTGGCTGGCGATGGGGAATTAGCGAAGGAGATCTGCCCGCTGTGGCTGCTAGCCAGGGAAGGAGGCAGCCGCGCGTCCTTCTGGTCCAACCCAACCAGACGGCGCGAGGTGACGCTCTGCGGGGCCGCCATCCGCGGTGTTCATCCTCCCCTGCTGAGGATAAAAGCCATTGCCATTGCCATGGTAGCGGGAGAACCAAGGACCGCGCCCCCGCGCTCCTGCACCTGGAGCTACGGCAACCCTAGGCGACCCTAAGCACAAGTCCTGGCTGCGTTTCCCCTCCAAGTTTCCCGNGTGGACCAGTCTGATCCTCTCCGGCCTCTGGTTTTGGGGATCGCAGCTTCAAGATTCCCTTTGAAGAGTTAGAAACTGCGCTGACCAGCTCCCGACGGCATCAAGTGAGTGGAGTGGGTGTTCTAAGCTTGCTTAGATGAATATTCAGGACATTATTGTTTTGCATATTAATGAATTCTAATAAAGGGTTCTGGAACAAAGGGAAATTGTTTAGTCTAACTGTTGCTTTCTTGCTTTTTGTAATCAGCTTTTGCACCAGAGAAATTTCATGCAAGCTTGGGAAACATGTACATGGATGGGATATACTGAAGGAGGGAATAAGGGAGTGTACAGGAATGATTGATGTCTTTCTTATGATGTAATGGCTCTGTTGTCTGATTTTCATTGGCTAACAAAGTTTAAAAAGCAATGCTACCAATTTTCTAATGTGTGGCACTTCTGGACGTAACTCTGCCAGCGTTCCAGATTGTTGGCCACCCAGCTGCTTAATTTGATCAAATAAAGTGCTGCTTGATCAAGAAGTCTCCGCTTGGGTTATCTGATTAGATTGATATGGTATCTCAAGTTCAAGTAAGGGACTGGGACCTTATATTTCTGGCCCATCGAACAGGGACTTGAAAAAAAGTAAAAGTTTTTTTTTCAAGGTTGTTTTTCATTAAAACTCCCTGTAAATGAGTTCCGTTGTAACTTACAACCTTCAGGCATGACATACAGGAAAACTGGTGTGGCCAAAAGAGCACTCCCAGACCCTTTGTGTCTGGTGACTTTTAAATTGGCCAGCCCAGCAGACCTGAGTTTGTCTGAACCCTGAATGTTTAAACAGACTTCATCTTGTCCCAGAGCAGGTAGGAGGAGACGAGAACACAGAAGAAACTTGGTAAGTAGAAACAAACATTCTGGAATTAGGGGGAGGTGGGGAGTGCTGTTAGCATGAATGAAAGAATGAGACAGAGAAATTCCTGTTAGAGGTCTGCTCCGGAGCGACAGGGAGAGTGCTTGTTGAGTTTCAGGCTATCAGGCAAGTCTGTCTGAGAAAAAAGGGGGCCTAGCTAGCCTCGATCTTGATAAAAAGACCGAGAAACCCTTTAGGGCAAGACAAGAGAAAAACAAGTTAAACAATGGGGAACAGTCCCCCCCCCCCCGTAAGGGACTCCTGCATTAGAGAGCACTTGGCCGGTCCTGACGCTTATGGAAAAGCACTAAGAAATCTCTAGCAATCTCTAGCAATCACTGAGCAAATGAATTGGTATTTCAGGAAGAGGAGAAGCCGTATTTCCAGTGGGCTGCGTGTTAGCCCATTGGAAAGCACTGAAATTGTGGCAGTAAAAATAATCTTCAAGAAAGCAACGTTGCAAAAAATTTAGCTGGCTTATTTTTTTAAAAAAACAAATCTATCCACAGAAGAAAAGAAAGAAAAGAAAAAATCAAGGAAGAATAAGGTGTTTTTTTTCTCTAATCTGGCTCTTTGACCGGACAAATTTTTTTTCTGTTACACAATGGGCACCATCTACTGTCCTTAGAAACGTGAAGAGAGGAGGCTGCTCTCTGTAGTTTTCCCCTTTGAATTTGCTGGGGGGAAAAATTGGAAGCAAACATAAATGTTCCCCTTCCTTTTTGGAAAAAGATTAAAAGGGATGCTGCTCTGGCCTCAAAATCCAAATTGATGAGTTTTAAATATTTGGCCATCCAGAAAATTAAATTTGGGTTTGGAATGGTGAGAAAAATAAGAGATGGTTCAGGGCCCAATGTCACATTTTGACTGGAATCGCATCTTGATTTATCTCACTTCTTGGAGGACAAGCAACAGGCCTGGAAATGTTGTCTTAATGGTATCTGTGTATATATGTGTGTCTGTGTTGTTTTGTGTTATTTCTAAGACTTGGAAAAAGTTCAAACAGGCATTATTTAAAAATAAATGGTTTGCCTGGAAAAAGCATGAAAATGAAATATCTGTATGTGAAATTGTGTATGCAAGCAGTTTGAATGGAAGTGAATGTGTGAATATGCTGATGTGCAAATCTCTGTGTGTATGTGTGTGTGATACCTAAAAGGCAGGAATTTAATTGCCTGCAATGTGAGATTGCTGGCAGAAACTGGGAATCATGAAAACTGTATGACTGTTAAGGAAAAACCCCTGGGGGAGTGAGTGAGTGAGTGTGTGTGTGTGAGTTCCCTACCCTACCCCAGGCTGTGGAAGAAACAGTAAATTGCAGATTTTGTTGTTGTTGTTTTTGTTGTTGTTATTGTGGACTAAGTAAGTAAAGAGGTGTTTGCATGAGAATCTGAAGAGAGAAATTCAAAAGGGGCCGAAGTCCCTGTGCAATTTAAAAAAAAATAAATCTGTTCAGCTTTCTTGTTACTGGCTTGCTCATTTTTTTTCTTTGCTTTGGAAGAGACAGACAGAAAAAGGGAAAAGGAGGAGGCTGGGGATTGATAATGTTAAAACTTTTTTCTCTCTCTGTTTAACTCTGGCCTGGAAGGCGGGGGGAAAGAAGGAGGGGTCCTAAAGTCTGAGATTGTAGTTTTTATTTGGCTTCTATTCTAACTTTGCTCAGGGACAAAGAACAAAGATAATTTGTTTAGTATGGCTTCTCCTTGTTGCAAATTTTGTTTCTGTGCTGCAGTTTGTGTTTAAAAGTTTAGAAATGCAGAATCTGTAATATCCTGTTCCCCCAACTCCCCTTTCTTTGCTGAGGCTTTAGTTCTGTTCACCGTTTTTGGGCTGGTTGCCAACGATTGTGTGTGTGCAAAACGAAAGTAATGTAACTGACCTAACCTGATAACTTGATATGGTACCTCAAGTTCAAGTAAAGGACTGGGACCTTACACTAACATATAGTGTTCTACTGTAGGTGGCCCCAAGTCGCTATCTTGGTTTTAAAAGGTTTCAGGATTTTAAAAGCCTTCCTAAGGATAAGGAAATAGCCTAGAAAGCAGTCCCTGTGTTGCTAGCCATAATTCTGAGCCAGCAACAGACCCTAACATTTCTTCCCTGGATTCCCACAATTCTGACCCTACTCAGGAGCTTAGGAATACTTGCTGAGTGTGCAGAGAGGCATAGGGATGTGGCCTGTGCTGAAGACCAGCTGTGCCCAATAGGGCTACTAAGGACAAACCTGATTAAAGAAGCTGGAACTACACTCAGGAGGGCTCAAGGCTATTTGGATGTGGAAGCTACTTGGGCTCAGTTTGGAAGTTACAATAGCACTGATTTGTAAGTATAAGATTCATTTTCATCATCTTAGGAAATTGCAGTATTGCAAACTTTTGAGAACTGGCTTAGGCAGACAATAATCTTTGTCAAAAAGGAAAAGTGTGAAAAAAACCAGCTGAAATGAGTACCTTTGGAAGTACATTCAAATTCTTACTGTCAAGTCCTCCCGGGCTTGACACACAAGGAGGGGGAGAACCAGCGTCGCAGTCAGCAAGCCGACGAGCAGCTGTAATTAACGGAGGGGGAGAACCAGCATCGCAGTCAGCAAGCCGACGAGCAGCTGTAATTAACAATCAGCTGAGGGGAGGCAGCCCGGAGAGCACAGGGCGTCGCCAGCAGAAGCACAGGGCGTCGGCAGGAAGGTTCCAGACGGAGAGACTAATGGGGCAATTAACTGAAA
>NW_015387273.1:432788-433804 GCF_001527695.2 Protobothrops mucrosquamatus | reverse complement strand
CTTTATTTTCTTTTCTGATAAAAGCCTGGTTAGTTTGTTTGCTTTGAACCATGGCAGAGGGTACTCAGGACGTGGCTCCTGTTGGACCAGAGACTGAGGAAATACAAGTGGAAGGAGTGGAAGCGAGCCCTCCTGCCATAGATGATGCAGTGGTACGCCCTAAAGTAGTTGAGGCCAGTCAGGTGGACCAGTCAGGCATTAATATGGGTCCCCAGAGGATGACAACTGGTGGAACCACCCTAATGACAACTAGTGGAAACGCCCTGACTGGCGAGTGGTGGCATAGCCCTGCAATCACTGGCATGCCAGATGGACATGGACTGGGTCCTAAAGAGGGAGGCCGAGGCCCGTACCAATGGCGAGAGCGGCGTGTAACAGAGGAGGATGAAGAGGACTGGAGCTATACTACCGCCCCCGGCCAAACTACTATGGACCTACTATGGGAACAATTCGGGGAAGGGGGATATCAAGACCCCTCTTCTTCCTGGCAAAGATGGGGTCAGGGACCAGACCCAACATCCTGGTCGCAGGATGGGGCCTCTTCAACCCAGTCTGCACCGGCAAGGTTCCGACTGGCAAGTCCAAAATTAAAGTTGGAGTCCAACCGGGGTAGCGATGTGTATCAGGGAAGATCCGGAAGCCAGGGTATGAATAGACCACGGCTGGGAGATACGGGGAGGCCTTCATCTACTTTACTGACAGCTCCCTCTAGAGGATCCGGATCAGGAAGTGAGGCTCAGATGGCCAGGGGCCAGGAGACGGTAGTCCCCGGAACTAGGGCTTTGATAGGTCCCCCATCGGGACCAGGATGGGGTGTAGGCCCCTGGGGCCAGGGGCCGATATGGGGTCCTCCACCCCTTAATATCACCTTTGATGGAAATGCAGATCAACTGGCCCTATTCCTGAGCCAAACGATAGGCCATATGGATAGATACGGCCACATGTACCCTTCCCAATGGGCGATGGTGGGGGCAGTAACAGCAGCCCTACGTGGAGAGGCCATGGAGTGGGTGGCT
>NW_015387273.1:421701-428658 GCF_001527695.2 Protobothrops mucrosquamatus | reverse complement strand
GTGTGATGTAGGAGGGCGGGGGTGTGGTGGTGTTGCTTGGTGGAGGGTGGGGTGAACTTGGGACTGTATTTAAATAACGCTGGGAGGCAGTAGCTCCCAGCGTAAACTTTATTTGTAAAGAGCCTCAAGCTGAAGGTCTTTGCTAATGTCAGAAGCTTGTTCCTGATTAAATCGTGATTTCATGAGTAAACAGCGTCTTTGGGTGCTTTGTCAACTCACGTTCCGGTAAGGACTGGTGACACTTACTTTATTTCACAAACATATTCTATTTCTCATCCTAGTACCTCATCACTTACTAATAAAATAACCTTTATCGTCTCAATCCAACTTCTCTATTATAATTCAAAACTATTATTCTAGTGACTATTTTTTATTTTCCTTATAGGTCTAAATCCTAAATATTAAATCAGTATCTTTTAAAATCTCCTTAGCCCATTAAATGAAATTTTAGGCTCTTCCATTATAGGTCACATAAAAAAACCCATTTTTTAAGCCTAACTCTAACTTTCTTTTTGTGCCATATCAATGCCTTTAAATCCTCAGGTGGATCTCCCTTCATTCCTACACATGTTATTTGAATCAAGGGAGACCATCCAGTTACCAATTTTTCAAGGGAGCTGGCCCCTTCATAATCATTGGATTGTTGGCCTAATAATTCAAATCTCCATGTTTGGCTTAGTATATTTATCGTCAGTTCAGTCTGGTCTTCTTCTTCTTCCGGTTTCAGCTGGTTTAAGTAAAAAGTCATGTTCAATGTTGTAATTGTTGTTTGGTTGTCTGGGTTGTCTAGGTCAGGGCTTTTCAACCTTTTCACCCATTGTACCACTTTTAGGATATGGCAATATCCGAGTACCACCAGTCGCCTAGCAAGGTGTCAAAAACTCGATGACCCCAAAAAAAGGAAAAAAGTGATAAAGTACAGGTAGTCCTCAACTTACAACAGTTTGCTTAGTGACTGTTTGAAGTTACAATGGCACTGAAAAAGGTGCCTCTCAAACCACAGCCGAGCAAGACACCTGCCTGCCCACCTGGTGGCGCTCTTCCTCCTGTCTGAGGTTTCCAATGTTGTGAGCATTTCTGTTGAGGATTGGCAGCGTGGGTGGGGTGAGGGGGTGTTTGATTTTTATTCCCCCTGTCTGCTGGGTGGTTGCAGCAGGTTTTGGTCACTTCACATGACCCTGGGACACTGTGACCATCATAAATATGAATCAGTTGCCAAACATCTGAATGTAAATCACAAGACCCTGGAGATGCTGCAATATTCCAGCTGATTGGCACTTCTTCTGGGCTCAGCAGAAGCACCAGGATCAGAGCCAAGCTCCAGCTGGAGCCTGGCGATGATTCTGGCGCTTCCGCTGAGCCCTGATAGCCCTGCAGCTCCAGCCATCTCTCGCTCAGGCTTGTGTGGTGCTGCCACCGGTTCAGCTCATTCCCCTCCCCTGCTACTTTTCTAGGATGTTCACGTACCACCTGCCAGGTGCCAATGTACCACAGGTGGTACCCGTACCTCTGGTTGAAAAGCCCTGGTCTAGGTTCTCAATGTGCTGTACATGTTGGTCTTCAGCACCTTCCATCTTAGTGTTGCTTTCTTCAGTTTCTGTTGCTTTTTCAATTGCAGATTTTTTAGTTAAGATCAAGGTTTGGCTGTCAGGGTTCTCAGTAGGTTGTACCTGGTATTCTTTGAAGTCCACTTTGATGTTAATTTCTTCCTCTTCTGTTGCATTTTGGATTGTAAGTTCATCAGTTAAAATCTGGGCTGCATTTTGTAACTTTAAGGTGACGCCTTTATCTTTCAGTCTGGAATTCATTAGCTCAGTAGCCTCAAGGATTTTTTCAAGTATATGTTTGTAGTTAAGTTGTGGGTAGTATTCCTCCATTTCTATGGTGTTACAGATAGTCCTTTAGCGGAGGCTATTTTTGATAAAAGTCAGTAAATGTCCACCTCCACTATAAAGAATTGTTTTCACCACCCAGCTGTTTCAAATTCTTATCTTTTTTTATAGTGCCATGGACAAATCTTAGTCTCACAGGTCTCCCAGTCAAAAAGAAATTCTCTTGCCATACCCAGTTTTGCCACAAGATGTCCCCGGTAGCATGTAAAGTCTTTTCCAAACTCAAGTTAGGCTTTTATCCAGTTTAAAAAAGATGTTCTTTTTTTCTACTTAGCAGATAGATAAGGTAATAGGTCTCCGTAGAAATAGGAACTTTTTGGGACCTCAAATATCTAAAAGGTGCAAGTCCAATTATTTGGTTGTTTAGTTTAGTTGTTCTTTTTCCTCCCCCAAAGCTTTATATTCCCAGGGTAGGCAGAAGCCGCCAAGTTAAGAGGAGGGAAGAAAATTCCAAAGGCTTTTACAGGAAGATAGTTGGGTTACAAGAAAGGTAAGGTAAGGTCTCACCCAATTCCTCCACGGTGCTTTCATTGTGCTTGGTAGTGCTTTTGGCTTTTGGCTGGAACGGCTTAGTGATCGGCCATGTTAATGGCCGATCTTTTCTTCGTTGGTCCAAAGAAGCTGCTTCGGATCAAACGGAAGGGCTACCGCCCTTCTGCAATCTGTCAAGGGTCCTCCTCACAGTGGTCACCCCTTCAGGGCGACTTTCGACCCTTTTCAGGGTCTTCCGATAAAGGAAAACCGGATGGCGGAGAGAGCGCTCTCCATACACGTCCGCTGGCGTCGTGATCGCAAACCGGAAGCGTGCAATCTTAATTGTTCTAATTGGATCTTTAAAGAAAACCAATGAACTATACGGATTAATTTAGGCTCATTTTATAGGGTTCAAAATAATCTTTCCTGTAAATAATCAGTAATTATAGTACTACAGTAAAGGGTTTGATCATGGCTTATGTACAAAATGATGAGAATAACTGAAAACAGTCGGCCTAAAGGAATCATGATTAGCTTAAAGTTATGTGCCCCTCTTTCCATTTTTTGTATTTGTCCTTTTTATCTTTCAGTTTGTCAGAGAGATCTTTGTGCAGCCATGCTGATTTCTTCTTGAATTTCTTGTTTTTCTTTTTCAGTGGTATTATACTGGTATGGGCTTTTATGATCGCATTTTTCAGAGTTTCCCATGCTTCTTGAGTTGTTTTCCCCTTTAGGATTTTCATCCATGGGATCTTTCCTAGGTTCTCTCTGAGTTTGTTGAAGTCAGCTCTTTTATGCCTGTCCATGGGTATGTTTCCTACATCTCCTGATTGTTGTTTTGAGTTTTTCTTTTTTCTCATCTCTGCCCACCTCATTGTTTCATTTGTTTTCTTGGGATTTATGATTGGTTTTGTGTTCTAGAGATTCTAATGATTGGCCACCCTCCCCCCTCAGTTTTAATTTAAAGCCCTCCTGATGAGTTGGGCCAGTCTTTTTCCAAGTACATTTTCCCCTGTTTTTGTGAGGTGTAGCCCATCCCTTGCCAAGAATCCTTCATGAAGGAAATGCAGTCCATGATCCAGGAAACCAAAGTTTTCTTGGGGACACCAACCCTTTAACCCAGGGTTTTTCAACCAGTGGTACGGGTACCACCTGTGGTACATTGGCACCTGGCAGGTGGTACGCGACCAGCCTAGAAAAGTGGTAGCAGGGGAGGGGAATGAGCTGAACTGGTGGCAGCACCGCACAAGCCTGAGGGAGAGATGGCTGGAGCTGCAGGGCTGTCAGGGCTCAGCGGAAGTGCCAGGATCAGTGCAAGGCTCCAGCTGAAGCTTGGCGCTGATCCTGGTGCTTCTGCTGAGCCCTAAAGAAGCACCAATTAGCTGGAAAGCGGCACTGATCCTGGCACTTCTGCTGAGCCCAGAAGAAGTGCCGATCAGCTGGAATGTTGCAGCATCTCCAGGGTCTTGTGATTTACATTCAGATGCTTGGCAACTGATTCATATTTATGACGGTCACAGTGTCCCAGGGTCATGTGAAGTGACCAAAACCTGCTTCAACCACCCATCCGACGGGGGGAATAAAAACCAAACACCCCCACCCCACCCCTGCTGCCAATCGTCAACAGAAATGCTCATAATAATGAAAACCTCGGACAGGAGGAAGAGCGCCACCGGGTGGGCAGGCAGGTGTCTTGCTCGGCTGTGCCTTGGGGGGCACTTTTTTCAGTGCCATTGTAACTTCAAACAGTCACTAAGCGAACTGTTGTAAGTCGAGGACTACCTGTACTTTATCACTTTTTTCCTTTTTTTTTGTCATCATGTTTTTGACACCTTGCTAGGCAACTGGTGGTACTCGGATATTGCCATATCCTAAAAGTGGTATAATGGGTGAAAAGGTTGAAAAGCCCTGATCTAAGCAAGCAGACCCACCGTGGAAGATTCGGTGAGACATTTTTTTTTACCTCTATTTTCTTTCTTTTCCTGTGAAAAGGTTTTTTTTTTGGAATTATTTCCCTTTTTATTGAAGCGGTGTTTTAAATGGGGGAGGAGAAGCTTAAGGACAAAATCTATTTTTGTTTTAATGGCTGATACTAATTTTGGATACTTGGGAGACCCAAGAAAATTTTTTAGAGAGACTTAAGATGCTATGTATCTGGAGAATATTATTTTCTTTTATTTTTTATGGTATCCGAAAAGACTGACTATTTGATTAACTTTGATTATTCGTCGGGGGACATCTTCTGCTGAAATTACGTATTGTTCTTGCTATTTTTTTTCTCTTGGAATTTGCACAAAGGAAAAAGACTAAGAAACTTGGGAGGAGATGGATATTGATTGATTGCTTTTAAACATAGTCTCCCCCAAAAAGATAATGTCTTCAAATATGATAAAAATGAAGGAAACCCGTTCAGATTCTATTTATAAATATATTTTGGATAAAATCTTAGAAAACACGGAGATGATAATTGCCTGCAAAAAGGAGATTTCTTTACATCGACAAAGTCAAGCACAAGTTTTAAGTGAAACTGCAGTTTGTATTCAAGAGACTTGCTCTCAGTCCACTGAGTCGGAAGAAGCAAACGTACAGTTGGATTATCAATTGATACTGGGTAAAAGCCTTGATATAAATGCTCAGATGACCTATAATAAGGAAATGGAGGAGTTTACTTCAGAAGGACAGGCTGATTTGCAGATACCATTTGACTTTCTGATAGAGGAAAAACTATTGGAAGAAGAGCAAAACTTGACTAAAGAGGACTATACTAAAAAAATGATTTCAACTAAAGTTTATGCAACTTTTAAAAAGATGGTAAATGACGTTTTGGCACGAGCTTCTCAGAATGACTATAACTCTTATATCAGCCTAACAAAATGGATAATGGGAGACCTCTTGTTGCTATGTACAGTGTGGCAGGAGACAATGGGAGAGCTATTTGCGGAACTAGAGACTCGACTATGGGTAGAGCTTTCTTTTGTTCATTGGGGTTTGGCTAGAGTTGCTTCTAAGTTCCTTACTTTTTCCTGTAGCAGTTCACATAGTTTACATCTAATGCATGTATAGTTTGGGTGTTCTTTGGGCATAAGCACATACATGGAACATGTATTACATACCACAATAGTGTCAGTTATCTGTTCCATGAGTTTGTTGCTTGAAAATCCCTCTTTTTTGTTGGTGGATGTGCTTTGCTGTTAGTCTTGTTTCTAGCTTCTCTGTTCTGGGTAATTATGCCTATTTTTCTGTCCTTTTTCTATTTGTTTGTGCTTGTTTTTCTGCCTTGTTATTTTGGTTTAGATAAGTATGTGGTAGTATGCCCTTCGGTTTTAAAAGAAAAAAATTGCAGTTTATATTGAAGTTAAGAGTTAGTGTTGGAATAAGGCTATTTAACAAAGGGAAGGGCTGCTTTCTTCTCCACAAGGAATTTGCTTTTAGCTTTTTGCTTTCTGCCTAAAAACTCTTCCCTATCCTTCCTTTTCTTAATTTGCTCCTGATTTATCTCTGTCCTTTCTGCCTTGGTTTTTGACTGCCTTTCTGTGCTCAGCCAGTCTTTCTAGCTGCCCCCAGTTACCTCCAGCCGTTTCTGATGAGCAGGTTTAGTTGCTGGGTTTTCTCTGCTGGGCCTTGCCACCAACCGCCTCCATCCATCACTCCATTACTCCATCTCAGTCCATTGCTCTGTCTCCGACATTCAGCCAGGTTCTCTCAAGCTGCCAGTTGGGTCCTCCGCTGCTCTGCCATCTCTGTCGTGCTGCCTCGCTGCCACCTGTAGGCCTCCTGGTCTGCTGCTGCCACTGCCTGCCATCTCTGCACTGCTCCCCACTACCTCGCTGGTCCGCGGCTCCGTGCTGCTGCCGCCTGCTGCCTCTGCGCTGTCCCCAGCTGCCTCACCAGTCAGTGGCTCCACATTGCCGTTAGCCACCTCTTCTCCACTGCTCAAGCTGCCAGTGCACCATGTCGCCTGGTTTGCTACGCCGGTCTCTGCTTCGTTGGGCTGGGTTGGGTCACTGGGCTGCCTGGCCTTTCAGGTAGGGCTCCATAGGCCTAGAGGTCCTCCAAAGTCCCCTTTGTGATCCTGCGCAGCCGTTACATAGATCAGGTATAATATTTCTATATTTGAAATATACTGGAAATAAAGACTACACTGCAAAATATCCTCCAACTTGAGAACCAGCAGGATCCATTCTGAATAGGTATGGATGGAACTGTATTGCTTGTTACATCCAAGTATCATGTCAGGCCCCATGAAACATTCCCAGGACACTGCCATTCAGTTGGGATTGGGGAAGCTTTGACCTGTTGGTAAGGGGGACATTGTGGGCTCTGGGATGTGTTTCCTCCACTTTGTTCTTTCAACCTTTGATGTATCTTTTTTGGGTGTGAAAGTGGGAAGGAATTTATTTTATTTATTTATTTATAATTTAATTTGTATCCCGCCCTTCTCCTCACCGGACTCAGGGCGGCTAACAGCCTTATAAAACAACATTACAATAAATATCCATATTAAAACCAAATTAAAAGAAAATATTCGTAAAGGCCAATCGTTAAAATTACCCTTAAAATTACCCTTAAAAACCCCACTAAAATTCCCTAG
>NW_015387273.1:407843-421695 GCF_001527695.2 Protobothrops mucrosquamatus | reverse complement strand
GTAACGAGGGCATGAGTGACTGTGCGCAGGGCGTCTCAGTCCAGAAAAGGCCGCAACTGGTGGATCAGGCGTACCTGATAAAACGCCCCCCTGGTCACGGCCGACAACTGGTCTTCCAGCGTCAGCCGCGAATCCAGGAGGACCCCCAGATTGCGCACCCTCTCCGAGGGGGCCAGAACTTCGCCCCCTATAGTCAGCGATGGAGTCAGCTGACTATGCCGCTGGAGTCAGCTGACTGTGCCTGGGGCCATCTGCCTTATCTCTACTTTGCTGGGGAGAATATGCAATGCCTGGGAACAGCACTTTATCACTCTTCCACCTTCCAGTTCCCATAACAACTTTACATCTGTGTATTGGCTGGAAATGGATTGGGCAGCTGGGCACTTGGGAGAGGTTTGAAGGCTGGAGTTTTAATATAATGGTTCGCATGGGAAATATTCAGATCTTGCCTTGCTTCTCTGCTTTCACTACCTCGCAATATAAGTTCCTTTTGAAATGATGCCAGTTTTAAGAGTTCTGCTTTCTTGGCAGTATTAGCCAATACAGGACCTTACATTAGGCAAGATCTGCAAAATGGTCAACCCGGAGGGATCACAGCCCTACTGTGGGGACCAGGCACACGATGTCCCACCATGGCAGTGAACAGAAGGAGGCTGAATGCTGGGTGGAAACCTCCACAAAGACCCGCCATGAGGAGAGCCCTCTGAGTGGATAGAGGAAGCTGCCACCATGGAGACCAAGATGGTCCATTGGCATGGGGGAAAAGAATGACTGGGAAGGGAGGACCCAGAGGGTCACTCTCACCCATGGCAGTGAAGCCGGGCTGGAAGTGCGAGATGGAGCTACTCTACAACGATGATGTGGGCAAAGAGCCAAGCCAAGCTGACTGGTTCCTGAAATGCGCCATACACTTGATGGTGGAAGCCTTGCAGAACCTGAAGGGGCAAGAAGCTGGTGACTGCAGGGAAAAGAGCAAGGAACAAGTGGAGGAACCCGCCTGCGAGGGAAGCATGTCCCCCGCCCTAGGAACCTCGACAGACACTGAGATTTCTGCAGAAAGGGCAACGACCACCCTGGCCACACCATTTTGGGTCATTCCAGCTGGGGTGAATGCCCAGGGAGCCGGTGGACGGGGAGTCCCACAACCGGAGCGAAAGACACATCCTCTGGGTGTTAAGTTTGATGGGGACCCTCAACAGTTGTGATCCTTCTTCGCCCACATCCTCATGTACATGCAGGAATATGGGCAGGAGCTCCCCAGTGAAGGAGCCATGGTCAGGGTCATCACCTTAGCCCTGGAAGGTGCCAGGGACAGATGGATGGTGACCCTGCACAATGCCAATGCACCGGAGCTCCAGAACGTCAACTGCTTTATGGCAGTGCTGAGATGGCGGTTTGAAGACCCAGTGGCAGATTGGAAAGCATGAAACCACATTAAGTCTCTACCCGGTAGCAGTAAACAGAGGAATTTTGGGACCTGTCCTGCCACCTCAACTGGCTGGAAGACATCCTAGTGAGATGTTTTAAAGATGGGCTTAACGACGACCTGTACCATGCCTGCATTGCCCAGGGAGCCCCTGCCTGCCTTCATGACTGGAGCATCTTGGTCGAAGAAGTGGAGATCAACCAAGACTGGAACCAGCACTGCTCAGGCAGAGTGTGGAGACGATCCTCGCCAGAGGGAAAAAGGGAGGCAGCGAGATGCCTAACAGCATCACCGCGTTTGACTGCCTGCTTCAAATGTGGCAAAGAAGGCCACCGGGCTGTGGAGTGCCACTTGAAAACCCCCGCAAAGAAGGCAGATCAACCATCGGGAAGAAAACTGACCAAGCCTTTCCAGCACCCCAAGGACACAGCCCTGAAGAGCGCTGAGGTCGTAGAGTTCCGTCCCTCCCCAAAATCAGGAGGGGGAACCCTGACCCCACCAGAGAAAGAGCTGGGAATATCCTACTAAAATGACGACCCCCTGGTAAGTGGGCCAATCACACCAGAACCATGCTCATAGAACTATTAATCCCAGGCATGGGATGAAAGTTGCCCTAAAGGCCCTGCTAGACTCAGGGTGCACCAGATGCTTAATCAGCCCCACCCTATTGGGAAAACTGGGGATCTGCCTAAGGAGATTAAAGAACCCAATTGCATTCTATCAGCCAGACAGGTCCACTGCTGGGGGTGTCCCAGCCACTTTTGCCACTGAACCCCTGGGCTTAATCATGGGGAGCCACTCGGAGACTTTAACTTTTATAGTGGCACCTGGCATGGAATGGCCCCTTTTCCTAGGACTGGTGTGGCTGAAAAAATGGAACCCATAGGTGAACTGACAGGATGGTTGATTAAAGTTCCCAAAGGAACAGAAAGCCCCGTTATAAACAAAAAGGAGAGCCAAACCAAGAAACCTGCAATGAGTGAGTTGCTGAGAAACATACCTAAGAAATACCACGATTTGGGTGAAGTATTCAGTGAAAGGGGCTCAGACAAACTCCCTCCTCACCGACCCACAGACTGTGCCATTGAGATTGTCCCCAGAGCCAAGCTTCCAAAGCCCAAACTGTACTCCATGACTCCCAGAGAGTTAGATTAATTGCGCCAGTTCATAGATAAAAACCTGGCCCGGGGTTTCATCCAGCCGGCTAGACCCCAGGTGGCAGCCCCAGTATTGTTCCAGGAGAAGAAAGATGGGTCTCTTCATCTCTGTGTGGATTACAGGGATTTGAAAAAAAATGTAAAAAAAAGTGTAAAAGTGGATGAGGTGAAGCGGCAGCAGCGCCGCACAGGCTTGTGGCAAAGTCAGCTGGAACTGCACGTTGCCTGGGTCCTACTGAGAGCCCAGGATCAAAGCGCACACTCCAGCTGATTGGCAGTGGCCTTGGGGGTACCAGGCAGCCTCAAGCAGTCTTCAGTAGAGATTCTGCTGGAGCTGCGTGACGCATTGCCTGGGTCCCCCCTGCCCCCACCCAGATGCCCTCACCTCCCCAAGCGTTTTTTACTCACCTGCTTTCAGCAGCATTCCCTTTCTCCTGTCCTTGTCAGCCTTCATGTGTTTGTGAAAATAAAAAAAGTTCCATGAGACTTTCTAACTTCTCGCGAGAAGTTAGAAAGTCTCATGGAATTTTGTTTCTTTTTTACCCACAAACACGTGACGAAGGCAGAGAAGCAAACAAAGGCAGAGAAACAAAAGGAGAAAGGGAGTGCAGCTGAAAGAAGGTGAGTAAAAAAATGCTTGGGGGAGGCGAGGGCATCTGGGCGGGGGTGCCAACCTTACCCTGCATGGTGGTGGGAGGGTTAACGGTGGGTGCAGGGGCCCCAGGAGGAGCTGCGCAAAGTAGGCAGAGGGGAGACTGGGCAGATTGTAGGCGCCGGCAAGCGAGTGAGATGGGCAGGGGCGCGAATCGGCATGTGCTCAGAAACGCCGATCTCGTGCTCCTGCTCATCTCACTTGCTTGCAAAAAGCTGTAAAGTTTACAGCACCGCCTTTTGGGAGGGGGGAATAAGAATGGGCAAGCTGAGCAGAGCTGGATTGGCAGCTGCGCGTCATCGCTTCGACCATCGTTAGAGGGCGTGGGGCGGCCCTCCCCGGCAAGACCCCGCCCGCTCTTCCCGCTGCTCTCATGGCTGCCATCCGGTCACTGGGCTCGACTCTCATCTGGAGAGCAAGGCCCGTTTTTGCCCACAGGTCAGTGCAGTGATGGGGCTGGAGCCCGAAAAGCACCCCTTTGCACCCGGGGAGGGGCTGGAGCTGCTGCAGCTGCAGCTGCATTTCGGCTTGGCACTGAGAAGCCTCCCAGGGTCCAGCCTGGTGCTGAGGCTCTGCCGTGCCTGTAAAAGAAATGCCCAGGGCTGTGTGTGGCTCTGGGCTGCAGCTGCAGCAATGAATGAGCTGCTTCCCCGCTCGCTGATTTTTTCCAGCTGTCGCCGCGCGCAACGCACCAGAGGGAGTCCAGCAGCCACGGCTCTTTCCCTGCCCCTGTGCACTTCGCTGCCTGCGCTCTCCTCCCCCTGTGGAAGAATAGCGGCTGTGCTGGGTTCCCGGCTGCACCGAACGCAAGCGCCGCTCCTTTTTAGAGGAAGCAGCCAAGGAGAAGTAGCAGGCAGGAACCGCAGCAGCCACCATCGTGCAGCCGTCTGGCTCAGCAACAGCGGCGGTGGCAACAGCGGTGGCCAAACTCCAATTGCCTCCTCCGGGCTCTTTTATGCCCTCCCCGCTCCCGTAGCGCTGGACAATGGGAGGGAGGGAGGGAAGGAAGGGACAAAGAGGGAGGGAAGGAAGAAAGGAAGGAAAGAATGAAGGAAGGGACAATGGGAGGGAGAGAGGGAGGAAAGAAAGGTGCCCATGCCTGTCCCACCCCCCTCCACCAGAGACTCACAGATCCCCCCACATCCCTGCCCGCACCCCTCACAGGCACCCCGCAATCTGAGTGATGAGGTGGCCATGCCCCCCTGGCCATTGACTTCACTTGACCCTGAGGATGCTGCAACAGCATTAAGTGTGAAAAATTGTCATAATTTGCTTTTTTCAGTGACGTTGTAACTTCGAACAGTCACTAAGCGAATTATTGTAAGTCGAGGACTACCTGTACTTTATCATTTTTTCCTTCTTTTGGTCAAGTTTTTGACACCTTGCTGGGCAACTGGTGGTACTCGGATATTGCCTTATCCTAAAAGTGATACAATGGGTGAAAAGGTTGAAAAGCCCTGGACTAGGGAACTTCATGTAGATACTAATATAGATAGTCCTTGACTTACAACAGTTTGTTTAGTGATCGTTCAAAGTTACCAAGGCACTGACCAGTATTCACACTTAACAACCATTATAGCATCTCCATGATCATGTGATCAAAATTCAGATGCTTGGCAATTGACTCATATTTATGATGATTGCAGTGTCCCAGGGTCACATGATCATCTTTTGCGACCTTCTGACAAGACAAATCAATGGGGAAGCCAGATTCACTTAACAGCACTTTGACTAATTTAACTACAATGATTCACTTAACAACTGTGGCAAGAAAGGTCGTAAAATGGGTAAACACTTAAATGTTTCACATAGAAACATTTTGGGTTCAGTTATGATCGTAAGTTGAGGACTACTTATATATTAAATATTACTACTATGGTTGATTGATCTCTTTTTGTAGAGTTGGTTGCTGTCTACTGCAATTATTTTTTTTAGTGGAAGCTAATTACCAGAAAAAGTCTTCTTATGCTGGAAATACTCATCAGAACTGAGAGAGAAGCTCAGGGCAGAAAATGTGAGAAAGAAATATAATATGTCATTCAAATTGGCAAAGAAGCAGTGCAAAGAAGCTGAGTTTCTGAGACCCAGGCTATTAGATAACTGTACCTTATCTGATGGTCAGTGGTATGGTGCTAAGAGTAGAGTAGAGTAGAGTAGAGTAGAGTAGAGTAGAGTAGAGTAGAGTAGAGTAGAGTAGAGTAGAGTAGAGTGTAGAGTGGAGTGGAGTGGAGTGGGAATAGAATAGAATAGAATAGAATAGAATAGAATAGAATAGAATAGAATAGAATAGAATAGTTGGAAGGACTTGGGAGGTCTTCTAGTCCAACCCCCTGCTTTGGCAGGAAACCCTATATCATTTCAGACAAATAATTGTCCAATCTCTTCTTAAAAACTTCTGTGTTGGAGCATTCACAACTTCTGGAGGCAAGTTCCACTAATTATTTTAATTGCTACTCCCCTTGATTAGTTTCCATCCATTGCTTCTTTTCCTGCCCTTAGGTGCTTTGGAGAATAGCTTGACTCCCTCTTCTTTGTGGCAACTCCTGAGATATTGGAATACTGCTATCATGTCACCCTAGTCCTTCTTTTCATTAAACTAGACATACCCAATTCCAGCAACTGTTCTTTATATGTTTTAGCCTCCAGTCCCTGATCATCTTTGTTGCTCTTCTCTGTACTCTTTCTAGAGTCTCAACATCTTTTTTACATTGTGGTGACGAAAACTAGATGCAATATTCCAAGTGTGGCCTTACCAAGGCATTATAAAGTGGTATTAACACTTCACATAGTCTTGATTCTATACCTCTGTTAATGCAGCCTAGAACTGTGTTAGCTTTTTTGGCAACTACAGCACACTACTGTAGTTGCCAAAAGTGATTGTCCACTAGGACCCACTAGGACTCCAAGATCCCTCTCACAGTTACTACTATTGAGCAAGGTACCACCTGTACTGTACCTGTGCATTTGGTTTTTCTTGCCTAAATGTAGAACCTTACTTTTTTCACCACTTAATTTCATTTTGTTAGATAGCGCCCAGTGTTCAAGTCTGTCCAGGTCTTCCTGTATCTTAAGCCTATCTTCTGGAGTGTTGGCTATTCCTGCCAGCTTGGTGTCATCTGCAAATTTGATGAGTTCCCCATCTATCCCCTCGTCCAAATCATTGATGAAGATGTTGAAGAGCACTGGGCCTAGAACAGAGCCCTGGGATATCCTACTACGCACTTCCCTCCATGTAAATGCAGTTCCATTGAGGACCACACACTGAGTACGGCTGGTCAGCCAGCTACGAATCCATCTGGTGGTGATGCTGTCTAAACCCCATTTTTCTATCTTATCGAGTAGTAGGTTATGATCTACTTTATCAAATGCCTTACTGAAGTCCAAGTAAATTATATCCACAGCATTCCTCTGATCCACTAATTTTGTCACTTGGTCAAAGAATGCAATAAGGTTGTCTGGCATGATCTTTGTTTGACAAACCCGTGTTGGCTTTTAGTAATGACTTTGTTTGCCTCTAGGTGTTCGCTGATTCATTGTTTGATTATCTTTTCCAGAATCTTCCCAGGTATTGAGGTCAGGCTAATAGGTCTGTAATTTCCTGGATCCATTTTTTCCCCTTTTTTGAAGATGGGAACTACATCAGCTCTTTTCCAGTCCTCTGGTAGTTCCCCAGTGCTCCAAGATCTTTGAAAAATATAGTTCAGTGGTTCTGAGATCACATCTGCCAGTTCCTTGAGAACCTTGGGGTGTAATCCATCTGGTCCTGGTGATTTGAACTCGTCTAGGCTGGACAGGTGATCACTTATCATTTTCTTGCCTATCTTAACTTGTGTTTCTATACTGTTTTTTATGGTACTATTTTTAATAGGTTGGTCTGTTTTTTCCCTTTGTGTAAAGACAGATGCAAAAAACAAGTTAAATAGTTCTGCTTTCTCCCTATTGCTAGTCACCTTCTTACCACTTTCACCCACTAATGGACCAATCGTTTACTTTTTTCTTGTTTTTTACATGTTGAAAGAAGCTTTTTTTGTTATTTTTGACTTTGGTCGCAAGCCTTAGTTCATTTTGAGCCTTGGCTTTCCTCACTTCATCTTTGCAGGCTCGGGCTATTTGTTGATATTCTGATTTAGTTATGTGCCCCTCTTTCCACTTTCTATACTTGTCCTTTTTATCTTTCAATTTGTCAGAGAGTTCTTTATGCAGCCATGCTGGTTTCTTTTGAGAGCTGTTATTTTTCCTCTTTGTTGGTATTGAGCTAGACTGGGCTTCTATTATCTTGCTTTTCAAAATTTCCCAAGCTTCTTGCGTTGTTTTCTCCGGGAGGATTCTCATCCATGGAATCCTTCCCAAGCCCTCTCTAAGTTTATTGAAATTAGCTCTCTTGAAGTCCAAGACTCTAGTTTGACTATGTTCTATTGCTTGTGCTTCCATAATGTTGAATTCCAATATTGCATGATCACTACCTCCCAAGGTTCCTGTGGCTTCAACACCTTTTATCATTTCATCTCTGTTAGTGAGAATTAGATCCAAAATGGCTAATCCCCTAGTTCCCTTCTCTACTTTTTGGGACACAAAGTTGTCTGCTAGGTTTGTCAGGAATCTGTTTGATCTTCCACTTGGTGCAGAGTTTGTCTCCCAGTTGATGTCAGGGTAATTAAAGTCCCCCGTTACTATGGTGATATGCTTCCTACATACCTTAGTTAGCTGACTAGCAAAAATTTCATCTATTTCCTCTGTTTGGTTGGGTGGCCTATAGTATACACCTATGGCAATGTCATTTTTTCTCCCTTTTATATTGACCCAAATGCATTCAAGAGTTTTCATCATTGTTGTGCTCTGTTTCTGTGGAGATGTAATTATTTCTTATATAGAGAGCAACTCCACCTCCTCTTTTATTTGATCTGTTTCTTTTAAATAATTTAAATCCCTCTAGCTGTGTGTTCCATTTGTGGGTTTCATCCCACCATGTTTCTGTAATGGCAACAATATCATATCTGACCTCATTGACCTGAATTTCTAGTTCCCCCTGTTTGCTGTTCATACTCTGTGCATTGGTGTATAGACATTTGAGTCCTTTATGACCGACCCTGTGCTTACTTTCTACATAACCTGTGTGGTGCCTGAGTCTTACCACCTAATAGGTCTTACCACCTATTTGGTTAGTGCACTTTGTGTGGCACTCGTTATTAAAAGCTTGATTTTGCTTGACAGCAAGGTTGGTATTTTTGTCCACACACATATCTATGTTACATGCACTGATAGCCCTATTGTTTTTAGATTGCCAGGGACAGGGATGCTCTGTATCGATTAACTCACTGTCCCCGCTGTTTAGTTTTTATATTCCTCCAGAAAATCTGTGAATTTATAGCCAAATAATTCAGTCCCTTTCTTTGATGGTTGCAAATCATCTCTTTTGTACATTTTTTCATGGGACCAACTACTGACATCATGACTAATATATCCAAAGCCTTCCCCTTTACACCACTCCTTTAGCCACATATTGAATTGTGCTATACACTGGCCTTTTTCATTTTGCTCTTTATACACTGGTAAAACCTCTGAAAAAGTTAGCCTACAGCCTATTTTGCTAAGTTCCTGCCCCAAGCTCTGGAAATTATTCTGCACAGAGAGCACATCTTTTTGGGACAGATCGTTAGTGCCAAGATGTACAATAGCCTCCACATCACAGTCCTTGCTGGTATTCTTAATTATTTTAGAAATACGCTTCTTGTCCCTACTGGCAGTAGCACCTCTTTTGAAACCTCTGTGTCCTTTCCTAAATTTACATCCGTTATAATTGAATCACCAACCAAAAGGTGGCTTCTCTTTTTGGATGCCTTTCTGTTCTTGCATGACTGGTATGTAATACCTGATTCGCACTTCTCCCTGTCAGAAACAAGTTCTTCATCTCGGTCCACGATCCCTTGCTTATTTGAGTTATCATCACAAATACCTTTACCTGTCTCCTTAATTTCCATATTAAGGTCAGCAAGGGCGTTGTATCTGTTGTGCAGGGACACAGCAAAAGCTTTGTGTTTATGGTTCACAGCTCTCACCCTGCCAGATCCCACGGTTGTCCACAAGGCCCTTCTCCTGCAGGATCTTTGTGGTAGAGGGGGCTGATAGCGCAGAGGCTCAATAGAGTAGAAGGGCTGAACTGGACACCTAATTTCTGCCTGAAGAGCACAGATTACTTTTGTATCTTAAGCCTATCTTCTGGAGTGTTGGCTATTCCTGCCAGCTTGGTGTCATCTGCAAATTTGATGAGTTCCCCATCTATCCCCTTATCCAAATAATTGATAAAGATGTTGAAGAATACTGGGCCTAAAACAGAGCCTTGGGATACCCCGCTGCATACTTCCCTCCAGTTATGAATCCATCTGGTGGTAATGCTGTCTAACCCATATTTTTCTATCTTATCTAGTAGTAGGTTGGGGTCTACTTTATCAAATGCCTTACTGAAGTCCAAGTAAATTATATCCACAGCATTCCTTTGGTCCACTAATTTTGTCACCTTGTCAAAGAATGCAATAAGATTTGTCTGGCATGATTTGTTTTTGACAAACTCATGTTAGGTTTTGGAGCATGTCTTTGTTTCCAATATGATTTTTTTTAAAAAAAAACAGCTTTACATAACAGCAATATTTTTAATATTCTTCATGCAAAGAAAGTTAAATATGATGCTCTTTAGATTCTTGTGGTTTTTTTTAAAAAAAAGATCAGTTGAATGAAAGTATCAGGAACATCAATAGCAATTTTTTGAGAGGGCAAAAATCAGCTTTATTATTTATTTTTTATTATTATCTGAGAAAATGCTTCAGCCATTTTGTTATCTTCCCTGCTTTCTGTAAAGTCATCCTGCCCCAATCACTTTTCCCTTCTCCCAAACTATAAATGGGAAGTTTTGGGTAGACAGAATTAAGGAGTCTCTCCAGTTAGTAACTCCTTCTCAGCCCTTTTGGTGTGGATAGGTGACAATTAACGCCATTTTCACTTCATTGTCAATTTCTACTGTTAAAGCTTGTTTCTTTTCTTAAAAAAAAAAAAACTACTAGAACTTGAAAAAGTTTCAAAAACCCTGGTTTAGCCAGTTCATAAATTATCATAAATCCTGAGGAAAAGTGTTTCTTGTTTCTTTAACCCACTATTTAAATATTCTGCTACAGCAACAGGCAAAAAAAACAACAACCCTATATCCTGCAATGTGTAAAAAAGAATAGTAGGTTGAAAAGGAAATTACACCAGTGGAAAACCAAAGAAACCATAATTATGTTCCATCAATTTGCAAATTGGATTTTTTTTAGAATTAGAAGTGAGATTGCTGTTTCAAGAATGAACTCATTGCCATTCAATGCTTCAAATGAGCATAATGTGAAATAAAAGGCTGAGTAGCTGGGACACATGGGAAGACTTTCCATAAATCTGTTATGAAATATAAATTCTTGAGCTGATTCTGTAGTTATTTACAGTTCCTTTCTTTATATGAATCTTTTGTGGTAATCTCCTCCATCTAAGTCAGAGGTCCCCAACTTTTTAGGCACCAGGAACTGGTTGCGTGGAGGGGGCGTGGTTTTGTGTGCTGCCTGCATCCCACAGATGGGGCTTTGCTTGTTTGTGTGGCCCGATTGCTGGCATGCTGTGCTGAAATTTCCTATAATCTCTATTGTTTCTGTCTGGTTAAAGTATTGTAATATGTCATTTAATTTCTTGAGATCATCAATACTTCTCCTTTGTAGTATTATTTTTCTTGAAACTTCATCCATCTTCTCTCCAGTGTGTACTGTTACAAAAAGAAGAAACAAAGAGAAAGAAATGATTATGTTTAAACAAATCTTACCATGTCAAACTCCATGATTATTGTTACCAATAACCCATTTTAAACACCAGTCTAAGTGTGATCGAAATGCAATATATAATGTTTTATGACAAGTTGCTCTGTGGTAGTATACTGTATGTTCAGTGGCAGTCATGCTAACTTAGGATAGTCAAAATCCTAACTACAGAATGTTGGGCAACATTCACTACTTTCCATCAGTCCATAGTAAAAAATAAAGGATAGATTGAGTCAGTTTGGCTCCTCAACTCAATATCAGTTTATCTAGTTATTAACACGAGACATATGCTGATATAATTCAGAAACCATTATAATTTCTCAGCTACTTTACTGTAAACTCTTGCTGAAGGCTGCCATCGAAGACCCTTCATAAGCTGGAATTAGTCCAAAATTAGTCCAACTGCTGGAACTCTAGTTGGAATTAGAAAAATAGGAAGCATCACACCATGTTTATTTCAATTATATATGAATCTTTTTCTAGGTTTAATTCAAGATAATTCATATGACTGAAAGCTGTAAGCAGCTTGGGATCAAAGAACCAAATTGACTATCAGCTTCATCATAAATGTTCCCGTTTCTTAAGATGTGTTAAAGAGTTATGGTTGCTGCTTCTCTCTTTTAGAGAAATACTGCTTCTCCCTGAAACCAAACCAGCATCCACATGGAACTGGGATTTTCCCACATTATAGAATTCTTTACTGTTCAATGTTTGGTCAATAGCTCATTATAGCTTTCAAATGTAATGATAAGCAAGTTTAACAAGCTCCTAATCTTTCATGTCTTTTAAATTGTTTTAAATTATTGTAAATGCTTGAATATTTTTTGTTAAACATTTTAAATAAGTTGTGGTAGAAAATCAGGATTAAAAAAAACACAATTTAATAAATAAATAAATAAATAAATAAATAAATATTACCAGAAGGAAGGTTAATAAAGTTATTGTATATTACCACCATTCTATCACTCCAACTGTAAAACAAGTCAATGCTGAGTCAGTAAAAGATTTTAAATTTCTGTTGGTCTAAAGCTCCTGAATATACAACCACTGTTAAAGGGCTTTCATACAATCAGCATACAATACGCATTCATTTGTTCATATTTTGTTTATGAAGAGAACATGCTATAAGCATAAAACATGATATTAACATCTAGCTTAGTCATCCATTACAATCAATATCCTAAAGATTAAGGTGTATTTACTTACCTATTAAGATTATTACAAAGGAAACAAGTGCCAGGCTGACAATTAAAATTATGATTAATGTGACAAAGTACCAGCTTTGACATCTTATGCCCCTTTGCATTATTGGACACCCATTACTATATATGTTGTCTTCGCAGACCACTATGAAAAAAAAAATTAAATTCTAAGATAAAATCTTATAATGAACATTAAGAATAAATATTATAAATTGTTCTAATTCCATGGAATAAATAAATCATATTTGTTGAACTTACTCCAATTATTCCCTTTACAAGAATATCAGCCAAATAAACTAAATTACATCTTGTAACATTTTATAAATATTAAAATTCTACACCAGAAGAACTTGTTTATTTCCCAATTAATTATGTAAAATACATAGAGACAGAAAATGTTTGCCACTATTGCAGATAAAAAATGTGTCTTTAAAAAGATGGTCATAGGTTAACCATAATAGCCTTGTTAGAGAATTTTAATTTCTCTATTGGTGAAAAAATAAATCAGAAGCTCTCACAGTTGACTGCATTTAGCTGATTCAAATAAACTCTTTATATTCATATAAAATTATTTACAATACCATACATTCTTCTTTACAGCAACATAGCACAAATGAAGACTTCTTACAGCAGAGACAGACCTGAGACTGAAACTGAAACCCAGCTTCTAACTCAATATCTCTTTGCACAGACTCAGTAGCACTTTCTTCTCATTGGCTGACTGAGTTACCACATGACTCTTCCTGCTTATGAATATTCCAACACTCCTCCCTTCATGACAGGAAGAGACATCAGACCTATTGACTTAATACATTTTCCATAGTGAATACCACCCAATGGTTTAGTCATCATGTCTGCCAAATTATCCTCAGAAGAACAATGATGTAAACTAATCAATTTTCCTTTTACAGTTTCCCTGACATTACAATACTTAATGTCTACATGTTTACTTCTGTTCTTTACCCTGTCACCAGTTGCCATTTTTATACAGGCAGCATTGTCTTCAAATACCTTTACAGATTCTTTTACATTAATATTTAAATCTTGCAACAACTGTACATACCATGTTACTTCAGAACACAATTCAGATAAAGCAATAAACTCTGCTTCCGCTGTTAAAATAGCAACAGTTGTTTGTTTTCTGGACTTCCATCCAATCAGAGTCCCTCCAAACAATATTATAATCCCAGAATTTGATTTCCTTGTGTTTATGTCATTTGCATAGTCACTATCGACATAATACTTTAATTTCAATTCCTCAGTAATCTGTATTTGAAGACCCAAATTTATGGTTCCCTTTAAATATCTGAGAACCCTCTTTACACCCATCCAATGTAACTTTGTAGGTGCAGCATAAAACGACTTAAAATGCTTACTGCGCAAACTATGTCTGGTCTGGACCACTGTGATAGATATAACAAACTCCCTATTGCTGAGTGATATATCTCTTGATCACAGGTTTCACCTTTGTCCACACTTAAACTATTATAAAAATCCATACTCATGGGTGTGGGAGCAGTATTGCAATCTTTCATATTATATTTCTCCAATAACTGCTCAATTTTTCTCCTTTGACTGAGAAT
>NW_015387273.1:398811-406992 GCF_001527695.2 Protobothrops mucrosquamatus | reverse complement strand
CTGCTGCTGAGTAAGGATTTGTACGTCTGTGTCTTATCCCCAACTGCCCCAACCATTGTTGGAATTTAGTTGACATAAATTCAGTACCTCTGTCAGTTTGCAACTGACACACTTGTTGTCTGTACCTTCTCTCTACAAAACTTACCCACTGTTTGAATTGTTGTAGTACCTCTGTCTTATCTCTAAGCAAGTAGCAAAACAAATACCTGCTATAATCATCAACAATTACCATTGCATATTTTGCTCCTCCCAAACTGGCTTGCATAGGTCCCATCAGATCTGCATGGACCAGCTCTAGAGCTCTTTTTGTTTGTCTTGTGCTATATTTACTAACTGGGAATGCCTTTGACTTCGATGCTTTGCATACTGCACAGTCCAAATATGTTTTGCATCCCTTCAAATTTAGCCCTTCTGCAAACTCTTGCATTTGCTGCAAAACTTTAAAGCTTGCATGACCAAGTCCTCTATGTAGAAGATGAACGCATGAATCATGCTCTGCAACATTCTTAAATATATGGGAACATTGAACCTTTGTCCCTGCAATACATATAGATTATCTTCCTTTACGCCTTCTGCACAAATATTCCCATTCCTTTTGATGAGACACTTCCCATTTACAAAAATGATCTCAAAACCTTGTTTGTCTAAATTAGACACACTTAACAAATTATGTTCCATCTCAGGTACACAAAGCACATTGGTAAACTTTGATTCCAAATACGGAATTTTTACATTGCCTCTTCCAATGACTTTTGCTTTCTGGCCATTTGCTTCTTGTGCTACTGGAACAAACCTGCAAAATAATTCAGAGTCATTAACAATTTTTTGACTTGCCCCACTATCTATTAGCCACTTGTCTCTGTTGTTGCTATAGCAAACATTTGCAACACCAAAATGTTCCTTTTGCAAATTAGTCTTCTTTGCATGCACAAATCATCTTTGCTGAAAATTATTCTCCTGCAAACAGTTCCTTTTCAGATGTGTGCTCGCTCCACAAATGTAGCAATTCTTTTCTTGCTGCTTGCAAAATCTCTCTTTTGTTGCAACTTGGTCCCATCTGCTGCTGGTTCCTGCTCTGGAGACTTGCAGTCTGGACCCCCTCCTCAGGAATTTATCCTTCTCTTGGCTGCTTCTAAAATTGTGCTTCTCTTCTTCATTAAGCAAACATGCTTTTAAAGCCTCAAAATTTAAGTCTTGCTCTTCTTTACACTCAAATATAGCAGAAACTGTGTCCCAGGTTTTATCTAAACTGTTCAACACCAATAAAACCTTCTGTGACTCAGGGAATTTAATCCCACGTTGTTCTAAGTCCAAAAATAAACTTTGCATTTTATTTAAATGCTGTTCCACAGATTCACCTGGTTGCAAACAGGCTCTGTAAAGTTTTCTTGACAACTGCACTATATTGCATGCAGAAACATTCTGTCAAGCCCTGCAGGACTTGCCATTCACTGGTGGGGGGTTGGGGCACAGTGCACAGCACCAATACGACGCCGCGGCTGCCCAGCTCCTTGGCAGCACCCCAGCCTGCGCCACGGAACAGAGGAGCCCAAGGTACGGCCCTCCCCCCTCCCTTCCATTCCCGGTGCTGCCGTCTGCCATGCCCGGGCCGGGGCGGGCATGGCCGTCGCAGCCAGACTCAGGGGGAAAGTCGGGAGCGCCGAGCGAGGGGGGAAAGTGCCGAACGCTAACCGGCAAGGCCAGGAAAGCTGGGGGAGAGCTACGAACTGCCGGCGGGCCCAGGCACGGCGGACAGCAGCGCCGGGAATGGGAGGGGGGAGGGCCGTACCTTGGGCTCCTCTGTTCCGTGGCGCAGGCTGGGGTGCTGCCGATGAGCTGGGTGGCCGCGGCGTCGTATTGGTGCTGTGCACTGTGCCCCAACCCCCCACCAGTGAATGGCAAGCCCTGCAGGGCTTGACATGCAGCCCCCTCTACCACGGGTCCTCCTGGAAGAGAAAAGGATTCGGGTGAACATACGACACGACATGCTACGGTACCCGGTTTTCCCGGGTTTTTATGATGGAATGCCCGTACCAACCGAGGGGCATGGACGTCCCTCTCCCCCACCCATGATGCCTCGGAGAGGGGTTATCCTTTCCACCGGATGAGGTACTGCACCCGTCCCTGGCGGGTCCGGGAATCAAGCACCTCCTGCACTTCGTATTGTGACCCGGTGACCGGTCCTGGCGCGGTCGCCGCTGGTGGGGCCCCGGTGACTAACTTTAAGAGACTCCCGTGGAATACGGGATGTATCTTGTCCAGAAAGGGGGGCAGCCATAACCGTACAGTCACCGGGTTGATCACCTGGAGTATCTGGAATGGTCCTACGTATTTGGGGCCTAGTTTCTTACAGGGCACCCGCAGCTTGAGGTATTTCGTGGATAGGTATACCCAGTCCCCCACCCGGAAGGGTCTGTGCCCCGCCCTCTTCTTATCGGCCTGTACCTTTACTGCTGCTTCGGCCTGTCATAAGGCCTCCTTAACCTTTCCCCATAGCTCTGCCACCCGTGCTACCCATGTCTGTGGGGTGTGTGGCGTGACCGTTCCCTGAGGCCACTCGGGGATTGGGGCGAACTCCACCCCATGCACCACCCGAAACGGGGTGAACCCCGTGCTGCCATGCACGGTGTTATTGTACGCCACTTCCGCAAATGGCAGGAGGTCCACCCAATCGGTCTGCTGGTAAGTCACGTAGCTCTGGAGGTAGCGTTCCACCATGGCGTTGGCGCGTTCTGCTGCCCCATTGGTGCTGGGGTGGTATGCAGAGCTGAGGCCCTGAGATGTTCCGAGGAGCTGGAGGAAGTCCCGCCAAAAGCATGCGGTGAACTGCACCCCCCGATCCGAGATGACACGCCGGGGTACTCCGTGTAGATGATAAACGTGTTGGATGAAAAGCCGTGCTAGCCGTTGTGCCGAGGGCAGACCCTTACAGGGATTAAAGTGTGCTTGTTTCGAAAACAAATTGATGACTGTCCAGATCACGGTGTGGCCCCGGCTGTACGGCAGATCAACAGTGAAGCCCATGGCGATCACCTCCCACGGTTGGGATGGGTCGGCTACCTTTTGTAATAAGCCCATTGGCTTTCCCACCCGGGGCTTTGCGGTAGCACAGACGTGGCAGCCCTTCATGTACGTCTCCACATCCGGTTTTAACCTGGGCCACCAAAATTGACGCTGCGCCAGATGCAGCGTCTTGAGGAACCCGAAATGCCTGGCCTGCTTACTGGCCCAGTTTCGGGTTCCTCAAGAGGCTGCATCTGGAGCGCTTGCTGCTGGCGTCAATCTAAATCGTGGGCTGCTTAACCGAAAGCGAGTCGACGCCGACCATCCTGACGTCCCGTCCACCCGTTGCCACGATGGTGGACCCTGGTACCCAGCTTCGCCAAACCGGTCCCGGAGCACGTCCATCGCGTACTTGCCTGGTGCAGTCTAGTAGCTCCATTCTGCCTCGTCATCTCCCGTGACCCGCCGTTCTCTCCATTCCATAAGAGAAGGCCTGGCACCCGGGGTGCGTGCTTGTCCCGTCTCCAAGTTGGTCAACGCAGGACTTTGCCACCACTCCCCCGTGCCGCCTGAGGCTGTAGCTTCCTGGGCCTCACCCAAAGGCGCTGTGGCCCGTGTCACTTTCGGCCTGACCGCTGGCTGCACCTCCAAGGCCTCTGTGACGAGTGCAGGGCCTGTGGCTCCAGCCGGATCATCCTCCTCCGTTCCCTGAGAAGCGTCTTGCTTGCCCTCCGCCATCCCCTCAAACCAAGGGAAAGGCCAAGGAGCAATGGAATAAGGGAGTGCTAACTTACTATCACACCGTCCGATGGCGTCCGATGAAAGAAAGAAAAGCCGGAACACAGGAACGTGGTGCATTCACAGGTAGGTTTAATGCCTAGCCCAAACAAAGTTAGCACTGGGAATGGTCTGCTCCCAGTGCTGTATATAGATGTGCCACGCCCTGTTACCCCGCCCCCAGCCGCAAGCCACCATCCGCCCCATGGTTATATCTGTCCCGGCAGTTCGGCCACGCCCCTCCCAGGAGTCCGCTGTGCCTTGGCGTTCCTCTGTCCTGCCGCACGAAACCGGGCCCCAGGGTGCAGGTCCCGGGGTGGGCGGCAGCAGTCCAACAACCGGGCTGTGTAGCCGCAGCCCAGTCATCGGGGGAAGGAGGGCCCCTTCCCAGCCGTGTACAACGACCTGGCAGCTGTATTTAGCGAAAGGGAGTGCAACCAACTACCGCCCCATCATACAACCGACTGTGCGATTGAGCTCATACCAGGGGCTAAACTGCCGAAGCCCCGGATGTACGCCATGGCGCCCAAGGAAATCGAGGAGTTACGGCGGTGTATCGACAAAAATCTGGCCCGCGGGTTCATCCAGCCAGCTCGTTCCCAGATCGCTTCCCCGGTCCTGTTCAAGGAGAAAAAAGATGGGTCCCTCCGCCTGTGTGTTGACTTCCGGGGCCTCAACGCAGTTTGTGTCGCACATCTATACCCCCTCCCCCTGATGAAGGACTTACTGGCCCAGTTGGGTAAGGGACGGGTCTTTACCAAACTGGACCTTCGGGAGGCGTATTACAGGGTGTGGATACGGCGAGGAGACGAATGGAAGACGGCATTCAATCGCCCACTGGGCAGTTTCCAGTTTCGTGTGATGCCGTTTGGTCTGCAAGGGGCCCCCGCGGTCTTTATGCAACTAATCAATCAGGTGTTGCACGAGCACCTTTACCGCGGGGTGCTGGTCTACCTCAATGACATTCTGATCTACACCGACACCCTGGAAGAGCATGTCCATCTAGTACGACAGGTGTTACGAAAGCTCCTCGACGCCAACCTGTATGTGAAGCTATCGAAGTGTGAGTTTCACCAGTCCCGACTGGACTACTTGGGGTACCGCATATCGGGGGACGGGGCGGAGATGGACCCACAGAAAGTACAGGCAGTGGTGGACTGGCAAGCCCCAGGACGCATCGTCAGTTGCAGAGCTTCCTGGGGTTCGCCAACTTCTACCGACAATTTATCCCGTCCTTTGCTGCCGTTGCCCATCCATTGACGGAACTGTTGCGGACGAAGCATTTGGCCAGCAAGCCAAAACCAGGTCAGCCGCTGGCTTGGACTCTGATGTGCCAAAAGGCGTTCGAGGACCTCAAAACCCTATTCGCCAAAGAACCCGTACTGCTCCACCCGCAGCCTGACGCCCCCTTCGTAGTGCAGGCAGACGCCAGTGACGTGGCAGTCGGCACAGTGCTTCTCCAACGAAACAACCAGGGGGTCCTGCAACCCTGCGCTTACACGTCCCGCAAATTCACAACTGAGCGGGCGTGGGCTATCTGGGAGAAGGAGGTGTTTGCTGTCCGGTGGGCGCTGGCGACGTGGAGACACCTGTTGGAGGGGACAGCCTTGCCGTTCGAGGTGTGGACTGACCATAAGAACCTTGAGGCATTACAAACCCCCCGACGCTTGTTGCCCAAACACGTCAGATGGGCTCAATATTTCGCCCGGTTCCGGTTCACCCTCAAGTATGTGCCAGGGGGGAAGAACTTTCTGGCAGACGCGTTGTCACGCATGCCACAGTACCACAGTAAACGGGAAGAGGTGGTACAGGCAATTATGCCTCCCTACAACCAAGGGGTAGCACGAGTGGCCCCGTGTACGGTGGCGGAGGGCACTTTGCCAGACCTGCGGGCAGCCATGTTGGACGTCTGGCTGCGGGACCATCCGGGTCTCCTAACAATGAGGGAGGGGGTGGCTTGGAGGGGCGACAAGTTGTATGTTCCTGTGGCCCTGCGGAGCACCGTCCTCCACCGGTGCCACGACGCCAAGCAGGCCGGGCATTTCAGGTTCCTCAAGACGCTGCATCTGGCACGGCGTCAATTTTGGTGGCCCAGGTTAAAACCGGATGTGGAGACGTACGTGAAGGGCTGCCACATCTGTGCTACCGCAAAGCCCCGGGTGGGAAAGCCAATGGGCTTATTACAAAAGGTAGCCGACCCATCCCAACCATGGGAGGTGATCGCCATGGACCTCATTGTTGATCTGCCGTACAGCCGGGGCCACACCGTGATGTGGACAGTCATCAATTTGTTTTTGAAACAAGCACACTTTATTCCCTGTAAGGGTCTGCCCTCGGCACAACGGCTAGCGTGGCTTTTCATCCAACATGTTTATCGTCTACACGGAGTACCCCGGCGTGTCATCTCGGATCGGGGGGTGCAGTTCACCGCACGCTTTTGGCGGGACTTCCTCCAGCTCCTCGGAACATCTCAGGGCCTCAGCTCTGCATACCACCCCAGCACCAATGGGGCAGCAGAACGCGCCAACGCCATGGTGGAACGCTACCTCCGGAGCTACGTGACTTACCAGCAGACCGATTGGGTGGACCTCCTGCCATTTGCGGAAGTGGCGTACAATAACACCGTGCATGGCAGCACGGGGTTCACCCCGTTTCGAGTGGTGCATGGGGTGGAGTTCGCCCCAATCCCCGAGTGGCCTCAGGGAACGGTCACGCCACACACCCCACAGAGATGGGTAGCATGGGTGGCAGAGCTATGGGGAAAGGTTAAGGAGGCCTTACGGCAGGCCGAAGCAACAGTAAAGGTACAGGCCGATAAGAAGAGGGTGGAGCACAGACCCTTCCGGGTGGGGGACTGGGTATACCTATCCACGAAATACCTCAAGCTGCGGGTGCCCTGTAAGAAACTAGGCCCCAAATACGTAGGACCATTCCAGATACTTCAGGTGATCAACCCGGTGACCGTACGGTTACAGCTGCCCCCCTTTCTGGGCAAGATACATCCCGTATTCCACGGGAGTCTCTTAAAGCTAGTCACCGGGGCCCCGCCGGCGGCGACCACACCAGGACCGGTCACCGGGCCACAATACGAAGTGCAGCGTCTTGAGGAACCCAAAATGCCCGGATGAGGTACTGCACCAGGGACGGGTGCAGTACCTCATCCGGTGGAAAGGATAATTCTGCCTTGTTCTTATACTTCTAAACACAGGCAATTTCTTCCAGCTTTAAATTACAATGCAGTCCTTAGTAAGCTCTGGGCCCATAACCTGTTAGAGAATTTTAATTTCTCTATTGGTGAAAAAATAAATCAGAAGCTCTCACAGTTGACTGCATTTAGCTGATTCAAATAAACTCTTTATATTCATATAAAATTATTTACAATACCATACATTCTTCTTTACAGCAACATAGCACAAATGAAGACTTCTTACAGCAGAGACAGACCTGAGACTGAAACTGAAACCCAGTTTCTAACTCAATACCTCTTTGCACAGACTCAGTAGCACTTTCTTCTCATTGGCTGACTGAGTCACCACATGACTCTTCCTGCTTATGAATATTCCAACAAGCCTTGTACACAGAAAAGACTAATAGAAAAAATAATCTGCCCCATAACAAATTTACAGCTAATATGTGCATTTTAGGGCTATGCAAATCCTTCAAAAGTGATGCTTCACAATGCTTCATAGCAAAGCAGCTGCCCTTGATTCATTAAGGCAGCCACAACTTCCAAGTTCTGCAATTGTTTTGTAAGCTGCTTCCTACTGTCACAGTAAAGCAAAACAAATTCCCATGCTGGCAGAGACAGCCAAAACAGTTTTTTGTAATAGCCACATGACTCTGGAATCAGAAAATTGAATGAATGAATGAATCAGAAAAATACTTCATATGTGTTTCCACTCATTTTGAAGCCCCTCTTTCCCACAGCAAGACCATGATGTTTAAAAAAAAATCTGCCTAGCTTCTGAACAGTATTCCCCTTAAAGAACAAATAGAAAACTAAAAAAATTGCCTTAAACTGACTATCTAATCTGGTATTTTCAATACTGACAAATATTACCTTTCTAAGGTTTCAGAGAGAGCTTTCTACAGCCCTCTGAAGATGCTAGGGATTAAAGCTGGAATTTTTTTTTTCATGGAATATATGTGCACTGTCACATGTCAAATACTCTATGCTACAGCCTATTCACTGAATAATAATAATAATAATAATAATAATAATAATAATAATAATAATAATAATAATAATAATAATAATAATAATAATAATAATAATAATAATAATAATAATAAAGTTGGAAGGGACCTTGGAGGTCATCTAGTCCAACCCCCTGCTCAGGCAGGAAACCCTATACCATTTCGGACAAATGGCTGTCCAGTCTCTTCCTAAAAACTTCCAGT
>NW_015387273.1:397696-398744 GCF_001527695.2 Protobothrops mucrosquamatus | reverse complement strand
TAATAATAATAATAATAATAATAATAATAATAATAATAATAATAATAATAATAATAATAATAATAATAATAATAATAAAGTTGGAAGGGACCTTGGAGGTCATCTAGTCCAACCCCCTGCTCAGGCAGGAAACCCTATACCATTTCGGACAAATGGCTGTCCAGTCTCTTCCTAAAAACTTCCAGTGTTGGAACATTCACTGCTTCTGGAGGCAGGTTGTTCCACTGGTTAATTGTTCTAACTGTCAGGAAGTTTCTCTTTAGTTCTAGGTTGCTTCTCTCCTTGATTAGTTTCCATCCGTTGCTTCTTGTCCTGCCTTCAGGCGCCTTGGAAAATAGCTTGACTCCCTCTTCTTTGTGGCAGCCCGTGAGATATTGGAACACTGCTATCATGTCCCCCCTTGTCCTTCTCTTCATTAAAATAGACATACCCAATTCCAGCAACCGTTCCTTATATGTTTTAGCCTCCAGTCCCCTAACCATCTTTGTTGCTCTTCTCTGTACTCTTTCTAGAGTCTCAACATCTTTTTTACATCGTGGTGACCAAAACTGGATGCAGTATTCCAAGTGTGGCATTACCAAGGCATTGTAAAGTGGTATTAATACTTCACGTGATCTTGATTCTATCCCTCTGTTAATGCAGCCTAACACTGTGTTGGCTTTTTTTGGCAGCTGTAGCACACTGCTGGCTCATATTTAAGTGATTGTCCACTAGGACTCCGAGATCCCTCTCACAGTTACTACTGTTGAGCAAGTAGTACTACTCTTTTTTTTTTTCCAATATAAATTTTTTATTATTTTTCATCATAAAAAAAACATCACAAATGTTACACAATGCTATATGAAAGACCCCCCACCCCCCCGGACTTCCCAAACCTAATCCCAGGATAATATTCAGATATAAGTAAACAAATATTAGTATCTCTAACTCCACAAAGTATATTATTCTACATGAGTAGGTAAAATATATAAAAGAAAAAAAAAAAGAAAAAATTTACTAAAAACCTAAATTATATTCCACCACTCTATGCTTCTTTTGAATATAAACA
>NW_015387273.1:386497-393629 GCF_001527695.2 Protobothrops mucrosquamatus | reverse complement strand
CTAACCTACATCGTCCACAAGGGACGACTCGGGAACTCAACTCCTACCCCGGGCAGCTCACCTATCCCCTTATGCCCAGGGGAAGGGTATCAAGCCGTTTGACAGCTGATGCTAGCTGTCAAAACGGCTTTTACGCTGAAACAGGCGGGAGGCAGCAAACAGCTGCGTCCGACGAGGTCGCCTGCCACCGGAAGTCTCCAGCAAGTAGTACTACTCTTAACCACTGCTGCAAATCGCATCCATGAATAGCAGCATATATGATGATCACAATAGAAAAGTGAATCTCATCAAGAATATGAATTCCAGCATGCCAGACATTATTTCAATCTTGAGTTTACTTTTGATTTCTAAATCTCATCTTCCAACCACAAACCTTTGTACTTGTATCATTAGATAATTGGATTCATACATCTTGCTACTCATATTCCCTGACCCTTCTGCCAGTGCCCAAGTAGACCAGGTTGTTTGGCCCATGAATTTGACTTTGCTATACAGTATTGGGCTCTTTATTACAGATAAAAAGATCCCAAACCAAAGACAATAATTGATTAACTGCTAGCGAAAAGTGTAGGACTGTATGCACTCAAGGAATTAAACTCAAAACTTCTTCCTCTTCTGAATGAATGCATACTTTGCACAGAGTTGGTGTCACCAAAGCTAAGTGATTGTTATGTTTACATAATAGCCCCTCTGACTTGGACTCCATTTGGTTCCTGCCTCAGGCTTATGCTCTGTACCTGCTGGAATATTTTTCACAAATTCCAAAAGTTTTTATGTTTTCCATGGAGATAACAGTGTTCAACTGTTCCAAGGCAACTCCAGGGCAAATCATTATGACCAGAGCTTTGCAGCAGGTTTTGAAATTTGGGCAGAGTGGATTGGTGTTATCATAATTTTGGAACTATTCAAAAAATACCTAGGTTAAATAAGTAAAAGTGAGTTTTGAATTGTTGTAACTCAAATAGCTCTAGGCTCCCCTTGGAATACATTCTCAGATAGCCTTCTTTTAATTTCCCCCAGTGCTCAAGATTAACACTAAATAAGCTGCATTCAAGAGAATGCTAGGCTTTCTCATAGCTTCAGATTAATTAGGTAAGCTCTATCTATTGAGGCTCATAAATGAATAATATAGGCAGTCCTTGACATATAATAGATCATTTAGTGGCTGTTTGAAGTTACAATGGCACTGAAAAAATTACGACTGTTTTTCACACTTACAACTGTTGCAGCATCCCCATGTCACGTGATCAAAATGCAGATGCTTGGCAACTGACTCATATTTATGACAGTTGCAGTGTCCTAGAGTCAAGTGATCACCTTTTGAAAGTCAATGGAGAAGCCAGATTCACTTAACTAAGGTAACAACTGGAGTGATTCACTTAACAACTGTGACAAAAAAGGTTGTCAAATGGGACAAAACTGTCTTAATAACTGTCTCACTTAACACAGAAATTTTGGGCTCATTTGTGGTCGTACGTCAAGGACTATCTGTACAGAGTCAACTTTTAAATTTAAAATCTTAGGCCAAACAGCCTTACTGACTACTGCTTTGATACCCTGCTCAATGACTACATTGGACAACAACAATTTTGCTTCCTGAATATCTTGGATATATCTTATATATCTTGACTACTAATCATGAAAATAATCTGTAATTTAACCTATCACATACCATTTTATAGAAATATTCTATTTTTACACAATGGCAATGTACATGCTTCAATACGTGTTGGCTATGTTGCACACATGAAAGAAACAAATGAAAATATGCAACTGTTATTGAAGTACATCCAGTACACCAAGTACAACTGAAATATCCTTAGAGATCTAAAGATCATGGCTCTGTTGCTTGCACTGCAACTTGGATACACCAAGTACTGTTACATATGCAAATTGGACAGCCATGCAAGAGATAAATATACAAATTAAAGGTCATTTGACTTATAGTAAATAATAATAATAATAATAGTTTCCAAACAGGATCAAAAATACATGTATAATATCAATACTAACCAATCATTTAAAATAAGTTTATACAGTATTACTTTTAATCCATTAGCTAACGATTGTTTAAAAAATGTAATCTTTATTTCTGTAGCCTAAAAGATTTAGCCATAGATTACTATAAACTTTGAATTAAATATTTTTAAACTATGAACAATTCATATTTATTAAAGCCATAATATATACATTATACTTTCTCCTGTATGAAGATTAATACTGCTAGTTTGTTTTAACTCAATAAACCCAAATCTGTTTTACTCTTCAAAGGATGGGAAATGGTTCTTCAGAAATTATTAACCCACAATTTCCAGCAGCTCTGACCTGCATGGTCAATTGTGCTATTGGAAATTCTAATTCAGCAGCATCCAGAGAGCCAGGAGTTTCTTGTGCCTGCTTAATTATTTATTCTATTCATTTTTCTAAGGGAACATTCATGGGAAGGACTTTATTGGTGAATCAAATAATACTTTCCTGGTTCCCATCCTAGAAAAAAACTTTGAGCACATGATAGCAACATTGTTTTGTAGGTCAGTGAGAACCTGTTCAGATGCACCACTTAACATGCTATTGTGTGCTGTCTAAGCCAATCAGAGAACATATTTATCTTGTTAAATGCCACCAAGTAAGCAGCATACATAAATCTGAAAAACTGTTAAGAAAATATTGTGTAGCATACATACTTGGGGGCTGAGTTTGAGCTGCAGAAACATGTTCATTTAAGTTGTTCAATGAATCGACAGCATAAAGTTTCCCTTCTTCGTATGAATTTTTAAAGACACTTTCAGAAGAACTCTTCATGATACCTATGAGATGACAACAGACTTTATTTAAAAAGGATTGTTGGAATTTTTTTTAGGAGTTGGACCTAAGTATGCCCAAGATAAGGGAAAGGTACATGTGCTAGTCATGCAGCATAGGCTATATGTAAATATGCACATTTGAATGATTATATATAAACTCTCTGAATGGCCAGAATTCCTTAAAGCAATCTTTTCCTCTCATCTACGCTGCTCAGCTGCAAAATTGCATTGAATTACACTGCTTACTCAGCCTATGCTACATAAATGCTATATATGAATTTTGTTTACTGCTACTTCTTGATTCATTGATTGCTTATTTTCTGTCAATCTTAGAACTTAAACAGAGACCACTTTTAAGTTTAATTAAATGTTCAATTATTAAGGGAAAACTGTGGAAACATGCATGATGCTTTCAAATATTATGACATCATAAAACCCAGAAAACTTCATTCTGTTCCAACTATTGAGGGCTGTAATAAGAATATATAATTATAAAGAATTACAAAGAATGGGTCATGCTGATTAGAAAAATATGTATACAACACTGATTGAATTCAGAACAGATGGGTTATTGTTCCTTTGGGAAAATATCATGTGTTGGAAAGGAATAACATCCAACAGCCACATCATTATTGCTATTTTGGGATTGTCCCTTTGGAAGCCGTTCAGGATAAGCTCAACAGCTAGATCAGACTGCATTTAAAAACATGTTCTGCAGTTCTCTGAATCTATACCACCAGTATTGGGGTTGTTTGATATTTTGAAGGTGGGTGCTCTATTTTTCCCTAGAGGCAAGAAGCAAAAATTAGGAAACAGGATGCTAATTAAATCTAGCTCAAATATATTTATCTAATATATACGGTGATTGATTTTAAATATCATCTGAAATATCTAAAGCTTGCTATCCCATTATACATTTATGATTCTTGAACAATTAAAACCATAATGCTATATCCATTTTTTACTTTCCGACTGACTAGAGGTAGAAAATGGCAACTTTCTTTACAGAGTACTCAGGACTAATTCTTTAAGTTACCACTATCATCTGTCATATGAATAACTAACATACAGAGACTATCAATAAATAAATAAATAAATAAATACTTCAGTTCATGAAAGAATAAATTCTTAACACATTTAAAGGCTTAGAGAACGGAATATTACTCACATCTAAACCATCCCCAACTAATATATTTTCTTTCACAATAAAATGCTGGAAATATGCATATATCAGCAATGTTGTTCCTTTCTCTTCTCCAAATCCACTTGAATGTGTTAATGAGAACCACAAGCTCAGCCCTGAAGCAGAGTGATGTTGCCATCTATATTTAGTACTCGTTTCAGTAAAGTTGTCAGGTTTCAAATACTTGATTGGACACGGTAAATTAAAAGCCAACATGTAGACAGCACTGTTAATTTTACATTTACAAATGTGCTGATGATCTTTGCTTTATATCATCCTCTTCTTCATTATAGTCAGGTTTCTGAAAACCAGCAGAACATTATCAGGGTGGGAACTAAATGGGTCTCTAAGGGGAAACCTTTTCAGAGGGCAGGTATGCAACACAGAAGAAGGTCTCCTAAGTCCCAATAGACGGCATTATTTCATCAAAGGCACTTGAAACTCTTCCTGAGCTTACTAAATTTGCATCTGTCTTTACACAAAGGGAAAAAACAGACCAACCTACCAAAAATAGTGCCATAAAAAATAGAATAGAAATGCAAGTTAAGATAGGCAAGAAACCGGTAAGTGAGCACCTCTCCAGACTAGACAAGTTCAAATCACCAGGACCAGATGGATTACACCTCAGGGTTTCTCAAGGAACTGGCAGATGTGATCTCAGAACCATTGAACTATATTTTTCAAAGATCCTGGAGCACTGGGGAACTACCGGAGAACTGGAAAAGAGCTGATGTAGTTCCCATCTTCAAAAAAGGAAAAAAAATGGACCCAGAAAATTACAGACCTATCAGCCTGACCACAATACCTGGGAAGATTCTGGAAAACATAATCGAACAATGAATCAGCGAACACCTAGAGGCAAACAAAGTCATTACTAAAAACCAACACGGGTTTGTCAAAAACAGATCATGCCAGACAAATCTTATTGCATTCTTTGACCAAGTGACAAAATTAGTGGATCAGAGGAATGCTGTGGATATAATTTACTTTACTTAAGGCATTTGATAAAGTAGATCACAACCTACTACTTGATAAGATAGAAAAATGTGGGTTAGACAGCATCACCACCAGATGGATTCGTAGCTGGCTGACCGGCCGTACTCAGCGTGTGGTCCTTAATGGAACCGCATCTACATGGAGGGAAGTGTGTAGTGGGCTGCCCCAGGGCTCTGTTCTGGGCCCAGTGCTCTTCAACATCTTCATCAATGATTTGGACGAGGGGATAGATGGGGAACTCATCAAATTTGGAGCTGACACTAAGCTGGCAGGAATAGCCAACACTCCAGAAGATCGGCTTAAGATACAGAAGGATCTTGACAGACTTGAACATTGGGCGCTATCTAATAAAATTAAATTCAATGGTGAAAAAAGTAAAGTTCTACATTTAGGCAAGAAAAATCAAATGTACAGGTATAGTATAGGGGGTATCTTGCTCAACAGTAGTAACTGTGAGAGGGATCTCGGAGTCCTAGTGGACAATCACTTAAATATGAGCCAGCAGTGTGCTACAGCTGCCAAAAAAAGCCAACACAGTGTTAGGCTGCATTAACAGAGGGATAGAATCAAGATCACGTGAAGTATTAATACCACTTTACAATGCCTTGGTAAGGCCACACTTGGGATACTGAGTCCAGTTTTGGTCACCACGATGTAAAAAAGATGTTGAGACTCTAGAAAGAGTACAGAGAAGAGCAACAAAGATGGTTAGGGGACTGGAGGCTAAAACATATAAGGAACGGTTGCTGGAATTGGGTATGTCTATTTTAATGAAGAGAAGGACAAGGGGGGACCTGATAGCAGTGTTCCAATATCTCACAGGCTGCCACAAAGAAGAGGGAGTCAAGCTATTTTCCAAGGCCCCTGAAGGCAGGACAAGAAGCAACGGATGGAAACTAATCAAGGAGAGAAGCAACCTAGAACTAAGTAGAAACTTCCTGACAGTTAGAACAATTAACCAGTGGAACAACCTGCCTCCAGAAGCGGTGAATGCTCCAACACTGGAAGTTTTTAAGAAGAGACTGGACAGCCATTTGTCCGAAATGGTATAGGGTTTCCTGCCTGAGCAGGGGGTTGGACTAGATGACCTCCAAGGTCCCTTCCAACTTTATTATTATTATTATTATTATTATTATTATTATTATTATTATTATTATTACTACTACTACTACTACTACTACTACTACTACTATTATTAAATAGTCAGGGAGATAGGGGGTCCCGCTAATAAAGAGTATTCCAAAATAATTGTTTCCCTTAAAACAGTTCTGTATTTTTTGTGTGCCTTTTAATATTTTAAAGATTTTTTGCTTATCCAGTTTATCTTCCCACCATGTATCTTTTTCCATCTCTCCCATTAAAATAACTCTACATACTTTTCGGGCACTTTGTCAGGTTTCCCCCCCCCCTCTGTTCCATGCAGTGTCCACCACCTTCCACTCCTTCTCTTGAGAAATTAGTCTGCCTTTTAATACTTTTCCAGGGAGATAGTTCTTTCTTGTATTTCCTCTTGCTGTAGTTATTCCATTTTCTCACTAGATTCTTTCACTTTTCCTATTCTTTATTGTTAATTAAGATCCAGTCTTGATATTGTTCTTCCGATTTGATGTCGCAGCGATACGGGTGCAGGAAGATGGGGTTCCGTCTTTCGTGTTCGATTTTGCCCCACTGGGGTACCCTTGAAAGGGTCAAAAGTGAGGATTTCCGGTGACCGTTGCTGAGTCTAGACCCAGGGAATTGACTCTCTGTCCCCTTCTTGTGGAAAACGAAAGAACTCTTACAAATTCCAGAGGGGTTTAGCAGAGAAGTTTATTTGCGCAAGGTTCAGAGCATATTAGAGATAGGCAATTCTGAATGAGGAGGGCGGGATTAGACTTCAGTTTTTATACTACCCTCCTTAAAGAACAAAGGGCTACACATTGAAATACACACTGTGATACATTAGGAGCACTTCTCCCAGGCATACAATGGAAGGTTTTGCTACATACAAAGTATCCATGTGCAAAGCGCATTTGGTTGCCACATATTACTGACAGAGAACTTTCCCAGTGAATTTTCCCAGTGATTATGCATTACATCATTGTTCTAGCAATTATGCAGACACATCATTATTGCAGTTATGCAGACAAATCATTATTCTAATAATTGT
>NW_015387273.1:375698-382628 GCF_001527695.2 Protobothrops mucrosquamatus | reverse complement strand
CTTGTGGTTTAAGTTCTACCATAACAGGCGTGGCATATTTTGCAAATCCAGGGGGGTTATCCTCTGCCCATAGAAGTGGAACATTAAATTGCTGCCAGGTAGAGCAGTCTGATTGTTTCTCAGTTACTAACATGATGCGCCATGTTTCTTCCACTGGGTGGCGCACTTGGATTAATTGTTTCCCTTTGTCATAGGATATTGTGGCCCTCAGTTTGGTAAGTAGGTCTCTTCCCAGTAGTGGAAGTGGGCATTCTGGGGCATATAGAAACTGATGTTTAATGATTCCTTGTCCCACTTGGCATGTTAGGGGTTCCAGGAGTGGTCTATATTGAATTTCTCCTGATACACCTTGAATTTGGATGGTCTGGTTTGATGTTTTGCCAATAAATTTATTTAGGACAGATCTGGTAGCTCCCGTGTCAACTAGCATCGGGACACTCTGTCCTCCCACCCGTATTTTAACAATGGGCTCTGGGGGTGGGACCATAGAACCCTGTTCCCTTCAGTCTCCCCATTCCATGTCAGCTAAGCCAATCAAGGTTTCTTTTTTTTTTTTAAATAAAATTTTATTAATTTTTATAATTAAACAATAAGTAATATGATGCATTTGTATACACAAACAGAAAAAACAATCCAACTCAGTACATTATCGAAAACGCTCGGCAGTCCCCGCCTTGCCTCCGCCCTCATCCACTTTCCTTTCCTTCCTGCCTCTAGCCCACAACCTCTCCTCCTTCCTCCTTCCCATTTCTACATCCCCCCTCTTCCTGACCACCTCCTCAAGTGCAATTTGGAATACCAGCTGAGCATCTCCTCTTATCAGTACAATTATTATTTACCTATAACATATGAATACATCATTTTTTTTAATACCCCTAATCCCTTCCCCCCCCCTGAGCTTCCCGGAACCAAATACAGGATTGAAACACATCATTCCAAATCTAAATTACAATTTAACTAAACAAATATAATGCTATCAGTATATACCTACTTTAACTCTAATAAGGCAATTAAATTAATTAAAATTAATTAAAAACCAATATATCTACTCAAAAACTATATAACATTTAATCACTCCATACTTCTAAATATAATCTATCCACCTTCAACATTTAAACTTTACATAATTTTTTCTTACATTTTACACTTAAATTTTCCCTTCACTTTCTTCCCTCTCCAGTCTATACTTTCAATAAAATCTTAAGTCAATACTTCCTGCTTCACAGCTGGAAAAATAAAATAAAATCCCAATCTTAATTTTTTACGTCTTTCAAAAAAAAACACACTATCAATTCTTTACAAACATGTAATAAACTAATTTCTTCCATTTCCATAATAAAGTCTCGCTTCCAGCGTTTATCCATCTTTTGGCTTACAAAGCTTGCTAAGCATTCCCTGCATGTCTGTCACTGCAGATCTCTTTGGCCTCGCCCCTCCCACTGGCTCCGAAGGCTGTGGATATGTTATAGAGACTGTTTCTTTTTGTTGCTCTCTCTCTTTACGCCTATAAGCAGCACGGGTCATCCTTTGCTCCTTCTGAGGATCTTCTACCGATAATGACATGGCCCCAGGCAATTCCACAACAAGTTGCTCCATCAAAT
Organism: Protobothrops mucrosquamatus; assembly: GCF_001527695.2. Taxonomy (NCBI): domain Eukaryota; kingdom Metazoa; phylum Chordata; class Lepidosauria; order Squamata; family Viperidae; genus Protobothrops; species Protobothrops mucrosquamatus. The sequence continues at coordinate 381,027 of NW_015387273.1, read as the reverse complement.
CTTCCTGTGCTTTAGATGTCGATGATGATGACGTATCAGCTTTCAGGACCGACAGATAAAAATCTTTGGCTTTTTGAACAGAGTTTAATCTGTGTCTGGTCCCTGCGAAGTTCAATATAATACCCAAAGGAATTTCCCATCTGAAAGGTATCTGCCGCAAGCCAATCAAGTTTTCTTCTCTGTGTTCTGCCTGATTGGGATAGGCTGGATATCCTCTTCCTCTGAAGCTTCCCCTGAAACTTTTTGGGAAATTCCCTCTAAATCTTTTTCCTCGACCCCTTGCATACTGGTGGGCTGGCCCCCTCGTTTGGCCACTCCTCTGGGGGCACTCCCTTTGCCAGTGGCCCTCCTGTTTACAGATGGCACATTGGTTTGGTCTGAGATTCATTTCTCCCAAGGCTATTGCTAACATTTCTGCCTTCTTCTTCTCCTTTTGATCTGATTTACGTTCTTCCTCCCTGTCACGATTACGGAAGACTTTCTGAGCAATTTCCATAATCTCTGCAATATTTTTACCTAAGGCCCCCTCTGTACGTTGTAACTTTCTCTTTATGTCAGGGGCACTTTGGGTAATAAATCTTTCAATTAGGAGTGGGCGGTTTTGTGCCAACTCCATATCAAGTCCAGTATTTATTTTATAAGCTTCTATCAGTCGGCTGAGAAAAGCAGTTGGTGTTTCATTTTTTTCTTGCCAAATACTAGTTACTGCGGCATAATTAACTGGATGGATGGCGGCTTCCCTCAGAGCTTCTAAGCAGAGCAGCCTATAATTCTGCAACAATGTTTATGCTGTAAATTATTAGTTTGCCAGCCTGGCCTCACAGGCTGCATTTTCTCTGTCTTCTTGATAAGTAGCTCCTCCCTCTGGGTGTCTTCTGGCTAATACTTTTAATTTAGCCAACTTATATTTCTCCCTTCCATCCATGTCTAGTAATGTAGAAATAAGTTGTTGCATATCATCCCACGTGGGTTTATGTGTTTGAATAATATTAGAAAATAAATCTATTATCTCTTGAGGCTTTTCTGAAAATGGCCCGTATTGCTGCCGCCAATTTAATAAATCAGTAGTTGTAAATGGAACTTATTGCAACATTGAGACGTTTGAGTTGTCTGGTCCAGAAACTAAAATTTCTCTTAAAGGGGCGATGATTTCTTCTATCTTTGGTTTAGTTTTGTTTTTATTTCTTGTTCGGCTAGAAACTGGTGCTTCTCTTTCATCTCTATCCAAGTCCTGTGTTTGCTCTTGAACTCCCTGTTCTATTTTTATCTCTTCCTCCGCTCCGGCTTCTGGTTTAAGGTGGACTTCATCCCTTTCAGCCAGAGGAGCCTCTAAGGGGGGGGGGGTGTTGCTGATGAATTCCCCCTTCTTCTCTTCTAGGAACATAGGGAGGGGGTCTGGCAAGTTCCTCCCTGTCTTCCTGGCTCAGAATCTTAGGTTTTGCTTTTTGGCTTGCCAAATATATCTTAGCACATTCAATTTGACACTTAGCTAACCATTTAGGCTTTTCTGTAATATTAATCTGCCATTGGTCTATGTAAGGATATTGATCCCAATGACCCCTTCCAGTCACAATTTGATGAACCCGTGCCACGAGTTCTGGGTGCGCCGACCCCTCTTTGGGCCACCTTACGCCAAAGGCAACCCATTCAGATTCACAGAATCTTTTTAACATGGCTGGATTTGGTCTTGGATTTCCATAATCCCTAGTAAACCCTTTTTTAAAGTTTGCCAACATGCACTGGAGTGGCATCTGACCAACGCCCTCCTTAGTCTGTTTTCCTCCCATCCTACCTTAAAACACTACCACCGACCTGGAGCCCCGGAATTTCAACGGCCGCTCAGCAGGAACTGCGATGGTTAACCACCCACACAATCCTACCTATTGAAGACTTAAGGACACCACCTTTTTGTCTTCTTAGGGATTGATCAATTCCCTCTTCTGACCCAAATGGGATCAGGTACCCCTTTTTATAATACTTGCCTGCAGGCGTTCCAGACCCTCCTGTGGATTAAAAGACCTGTCTGCTCCCCTCAGTGGATCCTAGACTGGAATGCTTCGCTGGTGGTAAATTCCCTTTCCTCCCATCGAAGTCTCCCTGTAGTCAAAGGCCATGGAGCCGGCTTGGAGCTATCACCGATAGGAGAGGGGTTTCCCCCAGGGCAGTCTGTCTGGCAGGACAACGGCCTCTTCATAAGAGTCCCATCTGGAGGTGCCAAAATTCTTGTGGAAAACGAAAGAACTCTTACGAATTCCAGAGGGGTTTAGCAGAGAAGTTTATTTGCGCAAGGTTCAGAGCATATTAGAGATAGGCAATTCTGAACGAGGAGGGCGGGATTAGACTTCAGTTTTTATACTACCCTCCTTANAATGGAAGGTTTTGCTACATACAAAGTATCCATGTGCAAAGCGCATTTGGTTGCCACATATTACTGACAGAGAACTTTCCCAGTGAATTTTCCCAGTGATTATGCATTACATCATTGTTCTAGCAATTATGCAGACACATCATTATTGCAGTTATGCAGACAAATCATTATTCTAATAATTGTTCAATTTACTACATTACCCTGGGTCCGATATTCTTCTGCTGGCGGGTCCATTTGGGCCGAATGCCACCCCGGAGAAGTGGCCACCGAAGGGTGAATCTTTGAGGAATGCGGGCCGGCAGTAGCCGGCTCGCCAAACTCAAAGCAGCCCCTGGAACCAACGGAAGAAAGACAGACCGCATTTATGCGATCCACCATTAACAGCTGATCGTCGGAGACAGAGAACAGCTGATTTTGACAGCAAGCAGCCGAGCTGGCTGAGACTATGCTCCCTTTTCTTCTGCAAAGTGGACTTTGATCTAACAGCCTGTCTTCAATTGAAGTGGGAAGCCTGAAGGGAGGAAGGAGGGGTTTTCCCCCACATAAGCGGCATTTTAAGCTTTACTTCACTACAAAAGGGAAAAAAACAATTTGGATTACCTTAAAGTCTTTTTAAGTGCTAATAGAAACTGGGGAAACCTATTTGTTTTTTAGGAAAAAATATTTTTAACTGGGGAAAGCCATTCTAGCCTTAATTTTGTCTTTAAAACTTTAGAAACTTTTTTCCCCTTCACTCTGAATACTTTTTTTCTCTTCCTGTTTAAGCGGCTGAGAAGGATACATTGTCTCCTTTGTGGTTACATTGAAACTTTTTTCCTTTGTTCTTCAGCAGCTGTTGTTTACTCAGCCTGAGAACTTGGCTCAATGCCCAGACACTTGGCTGAATGCCCAGACATTCTTATCTGCTTTCAAAAGTTACTTAAAGAGTTTTTTTCCCTTCTGTTTGGTCTTTTTGGCTAGTTTTGGCTGTATAACTCCTATTTTAAGAAGAGTTGAACATTAACAAATTTTGTTTTGTTTTTTTGTTATCCTTTTTGCTGTTGAATCCCTTTTTTGGATTCTTTCCTGGGTTTTGTTTTTTTGGGGGATATTTTTCTTTGCAGGAGCATTTTTGCTCCCACTCTAGTCTCTTTTATTTTTATTAATTTGCTTTCTTTTGAGATTTTTTTCTCCTTTTTTGAGGCTTTTGGGATCCTCTTCTACCCCCTCCTGGAATTATTTTTTTTAAAACCACGTTTGGTCTCCTTTCCTAGTAATAGGAGGGCATTGGATTACAATTGGCCACCTAGTGGATTATAACGTAATATAACAACCAGAAGATGAGTACCTCAAATTTGGCTAAGGGGGGGAGAAAGGGAGCCTCTGCCCCTGCTTCAACCTCGGCAAGTCCAGTTCCTCAAAAATCAATTACTACATTTCTACAACAAGAAAAAGTGGAATTCCAACAAAAAGACACCCAAGCGATACTGCAAGCAATTACAGCTCAGGCAGCAGTTACAACTAAAAACATTGAAGACCTGAAAATGGAAATGAAAAAGGACCTGGATAAAAATTATGAAGACTTGAAAAATGATCTTGTTAATATGAATCAAAAAATGGAAACCTTCCAACAGGCGATCATAGACAACCAACAAAGAATCCAAAAAGTAGAAGACAAGTCAGTGGAAGTTGACCAGAAATTAGAATACCTGCAAGATGAGAATCAGAGAATGGCACAAGCAAATGTGGAATTGGAAGATAGTATTGCTGTGATGGAGATGGAAAGATCATATTTTTAAGATTTCAAAATGTCATAGAAGAGAAGGATGAGAACTTGTTAGATCTGATGAGTGAGTTACTTGCGGAGCTACTTGGAATAGAAAAGGTTCAAATGGAACGAGAGATAGATCAGGTCTTCAGAGTTAATTCAAGCTATGCTAGAAGAAACAAAGTTCCCAGGGAAGTCCATGTAAGATTTGTCAAAAGATTTACAAGAGATGAAACTTTGAGAGCAATAAGAGATCAACCACTGAAATATAAAGAAAAAGAGCTTGTAGTTCTTAAACAAATTCCTAGAAGAATAAGAGAAGCCCGAAGAGAATATCAGTTTTTAACAAAGAAATTGTTTAATAAAGGAGTGAATTTCACTGGTCCCAGAAGGATTATTAATCTTCTGGGACTCGAAAAGATACAGATTGGATACCCCATTTCAAGCAGAGGAATTCTTTAACAACCATAGAGCCTTTCTGGAAAGAGGTGACCCTGAGCCTAAGAAGCAAGAAGAAATGATCGCCGTAGGAGCGCCTAAACAAGTGGAGGAAGAAGAGCCTAAAAAGACTCAACCAGAGGAAGATGTAAGACCGAAAGACCAGAGGCAGATAAGCTCTCCTAGAAGATTGAGGTCTAGATATAACGGAAGCCATGGAGGAGATTGGAATTTTTTCAATAAATATAAATGGTCTGACTTCTTCAAAAAGGAGTAAAACATTTACTAGGCTACAAAAGTTGAAAATGGACATAATTTGTCTTCAAGAGACACATATTAAGAGACAACATTTTAGAATTTTAGAACAACCAAAAATGGATACGCTTTACTTTTCCCTGGCACTTCAAAAGAAAAGAGGTATAGCTCTTTATATAAAAGAAAAGATGAATCCAAAACCTACCCCACTTTGCATCTTAAGAAGACAGAACTCCTGGAATATTTCTTCCAACAGGCATCTTTATTAAGAGAAAGCTGGATATAGGCGTTCTAAACAGGACTTGGGGTGAAAGCTTTCCAACTCTGGAACGAACTACCCCCCGAGATCCGGACGATTCCGGATCTCCTAACCTTCCGCCGCGCCCTCAAGACATGGCTTTTTCAGCAAGCGGGACTGACCTAGGGTGAATTTTAAATAGGGACAATTTTAATGATTTTAATAAGACACAGCTATAAATATTTGGTTTTTAATTGGCTTTTATAGGGGAAATGTTTTATAT
>NW_015387273.1:367451-371863 GCF_001527695.2 Protobothrops mucrosquamatus | reverse complement strand
TAATGACCCCCATTGTTATTGTTAGTCCATTTGGTGATATCCACATCCAGTCTCTTTGAAGTAGGCTGAAGGAAGTGAGAGCCATAAAGCCCCTTTGTTCACCCCCTTCCCTTCATCTTATGACAGAATCCAGAGCAGGCAGAAATGCGGGGTTTCATAATTGATAACTACAGATGGAATATATTTGGATTCTGACATCTATGCTGATGAAGAGGAGAGAATATTAATGGTGGAAATTACGTGGAATCAAAAACAAATATTGGTGGTTGCAATATATGCACCTAATGAGAAGCAAGACCAGTTTTATCAGCAACTACATGATAAACTAGTGTATCTAAATCACCAAAATATTTGTATATTGAGAGATTTTAATGTAATAGCCGATGCAACACAGGACTATAAAAGCTATACACAAGGGGAAAAAGGAGGAAACATTTTACCTAAGGCTTTTTTAAAAATGAAGGACGAATTGCTTATTCAAGATATATGGACAGAGATGAACCCAGAAAAACCACAATATACATTTTATTCAAATAGACATAAATCTTGGTCAAGAATTGATATGATATGGACATCCTACGATTTGAAGACTATAATACAAGAGGTTGAAATAGAACCCAATATTTGGGCAGACCATAATCCAATTAAAATGATTTGGAAAGGAACCAGGAAAAAACTAAGATGGTCGTTGAATAAATCTATATTGAAAGAAAAAGAATTTCTACAATTAGCATAAAAGAAATGGAATTCTTTTTTAAAATAAACAAGAAAGAAGAAACTTCTCTCCAAAATGTGTGGGACACGGCTAAAGCATACTTCAGAGGTTTGGCTATAATGTACGTCGCTAAAAAGAACAAAGAAAAGAAACAAGTACAGCTTAGGCTGAAAGAAGAACTTAGCAAATTGGAATCCGAGTTGCGAACTGACCAACAAAAGAAAGAACTGAAGGCACAAATGGAACTAATAAAACATAAATTAAACCAAACTGAGATGGACACAATGGCACAACAGATTAAACGATCTAAACAGAACTTTTTTGAAAATGCCAACAAACTGGGAAGATGGCTTGCATATAGGCTGAAGAAAGAAAGAGAAAAAAGAATGATAAGTAAGCTACAAGATTCAAAAGGCGAGGTATATTGCCATAATGACGTGATGAAAAAAATCACCAAGGATTATTATGAGACACTTTACAAGGCGGAGGTGATTTCTAAAGAGGCAATACAGGACTATTTAAAAGGAGCTGATCTTCTTCCAAAGGTGCCAGAGAACATGTAACATATCTTATATGAGAAGATAACAATGATGGAGATCACAGAGGCAATAAAAAGACAAAAGAAGGATAAAACTCCGGGGCCCGACAGGCTCCCTGCAGAATTCTATGTAGCTTTACAAGATACAGTAAGTCCAATTTTGAAGGAACTGTGCAATGAAATTTTCTCAGAGATAAAAATACCAAATTTGTGGACTGAAGCCAACATCACCTTGATACCTAAAGAAGACACTGATCTCACACAAATCAAAAACTACAGACCAATATCGTTATTAAATGTGGATTATAAAATCTTTACTTCAAAATGGCAGAAAGAATGAAGAAATTCCTGACTGAATTTATCCATACAGACCAAAATGGCTTTTTGCCTAAAAGACAGATAAAGAATAACCTAAGGATTATTTTAAATGATTTGGAATACTATGAAAACCATCCAGGGAAACAGATGGCACTCATATTTCTTGATGCACAAAAAGCCTTTGATAACTTAAGCTGGCAATTTATGTTTCAACAGTTGACGGAAATGGACTTTGGCAAAAACTTTATAAACGCAATTCAAGCAATTTACAATAAACAAACAGCAATTATATTTTTAAATGGAGACTATACAGACAGCTTTGATATCAAAAAAGGTACAAGACAGGGATGCCCACTATCTCCCTTGTTATTTATTCTCACATTGGAAGTGTTAGCTAGAAATATTAGACAAGATATGAAAATTAAAGGACTGGAAATAAAAGAACAGAAATATAAATTACAGGCTTTTGCAGATGATTTGGTTTTCATTTTGGAGGAGCCATTGGAAACAGCTACTAAACCTCTGCAGAAAATAGAGGAATTTGGAGAAGTAGCCGGCCTGAAAATAAATAGGAAAAAGAAAACCCAACTTGCAAAAAGACAAATCTTCAAATAACCAAAAAAGTTAAATATTTAGGTATCCACTTAACATCAAAATATACAACATTAAAAGAAGATAATTATGAAAGACTACTGAAACAAATAAGTAGATTTGAAAAAGTGGAAAAACCTCCAATTGTCATTGTTAGGAAGAATAGCGACTGTGAAGATGAACATCTTACCGAAGCTACTCTTCTTATTTCAAATGGCCCCTGTTAAACTGGGCAAGAAATTCTTCGATGATTTAAATGCAACAATATTGAGATTTATATGGCAAGAGAAGAAAGCACGAATTAAAACCAAACTGTTACAAGAAACCAAAGACAGAGGGGGGTTGGGACTTCCGGATTGGAGACTTTATTACCAAGCATCTATTCTGCTTTGGCTTAAAGAATGGATTACATTGAGAAATAAACGACTTCTTTACTTAGAGGGGCATGATCTGCAACTGGGTTGGCATGCGTTCTTATGGTATGGGAAAAACAAAGTACATAAATATTTTCAAAACCATTTCATAAGGAATGTACTGCTTCCAGAGTGGGAGAAAATTAAACACAAAATTTACATGAAAATACCTGAGTGGCTTTCAATAATGGAAGTGTTTGCTTACCCAAATTTAATTAATTATGACAAACTTGTTACTTATAAAGACATTTTGGATAAGGATGGAAAACTTAAAGACAGGCAAATTCTTCAACAACAAGGTATCGACTTAACATGGTGGTCCTATTTGCAAATTCAAACAAGATATGAAAAAGATGTAAAATCAATGGGTTTTTACAAAGAACAGACACTATTCGATAAAACACTTTTGAAAACAGATGAAAACCTGATTAAGAAATTCTACAAATTTCTGCTAAGATGGAAAATGGAAGAAGAACAAGTAAAAGAAACAATGATAGTGTGGGCAAAAAACTTTGGATATTCTATAGATCTAGAAGATTGGGAAAAGCTTTGGGATAGAAATATTAAACTTACTAAAGCAGCTTCATATAAAGAGAATTTATATAAAATGTTTTATAGCTGGCATATGACACCAGTTAGATTAGCGAAAATGTTTAAAAATATATTGAATATCTGTTGGAAATGTAAACAAAAACCAGGTACTTATTATCATATCTGGTGGATATGTCCTAATGCAAAGAAATTTTGGTTCAAGATTCATATATGGCTGGAAAAGATGACTAAAATACAGATAGAATTTAAGCCAGAACTGTTTTTGTTAGGAATATTAGGACTTAATTATGGAAAAGAGAATGAACATTTAAATGTTCATTGACAACATGTATTGACAGCTGCGAGAATTGCATTTGCCCAATTTTGGAAAAATGAAAATTTACCACCTGACCAGATTATAATCATGAAAATCTTAGAATGTGCAGAAATGGATAGACTAACTTTAGAAATTAAAGAGAAAGAAGATTCAGTGTATTTTAAAACATGGGAAAATTTTTATCAATGGCTAGCATCACGTTAGAGCGGAAAGGATTGTAAAATTTAACAGGATGAATGATATTTACTGACTAAGCTTTACTTCTATGATTATTGTTACTATCAGTGATTATATTTGTTTAGTATTATATTAACTATTGTTATTCAATATTTGTACCCGGACGATAGCCTGCTTGCTAAAGCGTTGAAGTCTTTGTGGGAAGCAACCCCACTATTGTATCTACCCTTACCCCTATCCCAACCCTATTCCCCAACCCCACTCATTACCCATACCAATCCTATCCCTTCCCTACCCTTATAAAACTTAATAAAATATTTTTTAAAGGGTCAAAAGTCACCCCGTAGAGACAACAAGCAAGGAGGGGTCCCTTGTTGATTGCGGGGGACAGCAGCCCTCCCATTTGATCTGAGAAAGCCCTCCAAACCGGTGGGGGAATGACTGGCTGCATCCGCTTAGCCAGTCCTAAGCTGCTGACAACGGAAGACAATAAGCACTAACACGCAACATTACAGTAATGTGGATGAAACTGGGTGAGACCTGATCCTCTCTTTATGATTTTAAGACCTCTTCCTGAAAAACTGCCCAAAGCATTTCTCCCAATGAGAGAGGGAAGGGGAACTTCTGCCCCATTCCCTCAGGAAAATAAAAGCAGTGATTTAATTACTTGGAGAAAATGGAGACAATTACAAGACTAAGTTGGAACTAATATATATATATATATATATATATATATATATATATATATATATATATATATATATATATATATATATATATATATATATATAT
>NW_015387273.1:353102-361092 GCF_001527695.2 Protobothrops mucrosquamatus | reverse complement strand
TGAGGAAGTTGTCCAGTTTTTCTTTCCCATGTGGCCAGATTATGAAGGTGTCGTCTACGTACCTGAGCCAGAGTTTGGGTTTGTGATCAGATTTTTCTAGAGCTTGGGTTTCAAAGTGTTCCATGTAGAGGTTGGCAATGACAGGTGAGAGGGGTGATCCCATGGGTGCTCCTTCTATTTGTTTGTATTTTTGTCCATTGTAGATGAAGTATGTGTTGGATAGGCAGTGGTTGGTCAGATCTAGGATGTGCTTGGGGGGGTTATATTTGTTTTGGATAGCTGTCAAGGCTTCTTTGATTGGCACTTGGGTGAAGAGGGATATGAAAATGTCAAGGTGTTCACAATCAGACTGATCTGTCTGAACTCCCTATATATATATATATATATATATATATATATATATATATATATATATATATATATATATATATATATATATATATATATATATATATATATATATATATATATATATATATATATATATATATATATATATATATATATATATGGCTTAAATATATATATATGGCTCCCTTAAATATATATATATGGCTTGGAAATTTGGGGACTAAAAGCGCTTTTAAGACCTTTATTTTTTTTAAAAAGAGACTTGAAAAGTCTGCAATATAAGTTTTGGATTTAAGGGGGAAAACCCTGGAATGGCGTTAATGACATCTAATGGTGAATTTACAGTACTACAACTTATTTTGCCTAAAAGAAACCTAGCTCGAAGGCCAGATTTATATAAGAGTCTGGCTGACCTTGGAAACTTTTACTTTTGAAGATTTCAGCTGAAAAGAAAAGGCTTGGAGGCTATTTATCTATTTGGCAGAGATGGTAAACTATTTTAAAATTTGCCTGTCTGAACTACAAATACAAATACTGACTTTCAGAACTGTATTGTGGAACTATTTCTCTGTAGAAGAAATATACATTATTGCTTGATATGATGAAACATTTTGGATTATAAATTTTGACTCATAAACAACTTTTAATGGTTCTTTCTTCTCCCTGGACAGAAAGGATATATCTCTCAGTGGATAGAAAAACTTGAATTTTACTTTAGGGGAGGTTTAAGAAAGGATTGATAAGTTGGTTGGATAATCTGGAGCTCTAATGATAACTTACTGAGTTTTCAAACAGATTTCTGTAAAGGCCGTTTACAAAAAATAAAATGGATGTTTCATACTTAGCTGTAAATGATAAAAAACCATCCTTAACGTCTGTCTTCAGAAGTCTCAGTTTGACATATCATCAAGAAAATACTGATGAATCACAGAAAAAATTCTCTCCATGTTGAAATTAATACAAGAAACAATTGCCTTAGCTCGTGATGAGATTAAAAATAATACAAAGGAGATAAAAGAACAATTTTCTAATTTAAATCTACAAACCCAGAAAATAACCACAAAGAAGGAACTAGCAACTCAGAAAATAGAAGGAAAACTAGAGAAAGTTGACCCAAAGATGGAGGACCCAAAGGAAAAAACCAACATCCAGACTCAGACAAATGAAGAATTATAAGACATAATGATAATATTGGAAATGGAAAAGACATTTTATCAACCAAGATCTCAGAGCATACTGGAGGATAAGGAAGGAAAGTCAATGGAATGGAAGATAGAGCCATTACCAGAACTGTGGGGAATTGGAGAAGGAGGGAGGCTGTTTAATGAATATCAATGGGCTAGCTCTTCCAAAAATACTTTAACTAAATTGTTTCTTTTGCTCCAAATAATATGCACAAGAATAGAGGAAGAATTTTTTTTATAACAAATTTTTATTGGTTTTCCAATTTTACATTTGAGTATTTGCAAAGCAGCGTGGTGATTGGGTTAGTCAATAGTTCAATAACAAAATCTTTAGTACATATTTAGAAGAAGAATTAACCAGAGTTGAGGAAGATTTGCAAAAGGAACCACAAAGAAGTGGGTTGAAACAGCAGATAAATTTAATTAGGCATAAGATGGACATTATTGGCAAGGAAGAGTTAGGGCAGCAGATAAAACGTACTAAACAAAATTTTTTCGAAAATGCCAATAAACCAGGGAGATGGCTGGCCTATAAAATTAAAAAACATAACAATAAACAAAGGATTACTAAACTTTGCAATACAGAAGGTGATATGGTGTATCAGAACGAAGGAAAGAAATTAGTGGCATACGAATTTTATAAGAATTTATACAAAGATGAAAAACGGAGAAACAACGATGATATTGTACAGTACTTGCAAGCAGCTGATTTACCGAAAGTTCCAAAAGAATTTAAAATTTTATTGAACAAAGAGATAACACCTTTGGAACTTTCGGAAGCAATCAAGAAACAAAAAAATAATAAAGCACCTGGGCCAGATGGCCTACCTGCAGAAGTGTATAAGATCATACAAGAACTTTTAAGTCCAATAATGTTGGAACTATTTAATGAGGTCTTAACCAAAGCTAAAACACCGGCTTCATGGGAAGAAGCTTTCCTTACTCTGATTCCTAAGGAAAATGCAGATCTGGTGCATATCAAAAATTATAGACCCATCTCATTATTAAACTCAGATTATAAGATCTTTATGGCTATAATGGCCCATAGACTTGAAAGATTTTTAGCAGATTTTATACACTCTGATCAGAATGGCTTCTTACCCAAAAGATACATAAGAAACAATGTCAGGATTATTTTGGATATTTTGGAGTATTACGAGGTGCACAATGAAAAGCAAATGAGTTTAATTTTTCTTGATGCACAAAAAGCTTTCGACAATGTGAAATGGGATTTTATGTTTGAGCAATTGGTGTATATGGACTTTGGGGTAAATTTTATAAACATGTTTAAATCAGTTTATTCTAATCAGGTTGCGAAAGTAATAATTAATGGAGAAATGACTGATAGCTTTCCAATTCAAAAAGGTATGAGACAAGGTTGCCTGTTATCACCTTTGTTGTTTATTTTATCCCTAGAGGTATTGGCCAGAGTGACTCGGAAAGATAGGCAGATCAAAGGCTTAGAGATCAAGGAAGAAACGTTCAAAACACAAGCTTTTGCAGATGATTTAGTTTTTATAATTGAAGAGCCATTGCAATCAGGGATAAAATTGATGGAGGTCTTGAGCAAGTACGGGGAAATTGCAGGTTTGAAGATAAATAAAGAAAAAACTAAAATGCTCGTCAAAAACATGACTAAAGTACAGAAACATGATTTGGTTGATAGATTGGGTATTCAAATTACGAATAAAATAAGATATTTAGGAATACAATTAACTGCTAGATGCATTACATTAAAGAGAGATAATTACGACAAACTAGTTGAACAAATCAAAGCTGATTTGGATATTTGGACCAACTTACAACTTTCTTTCATGGGCAGAATAGCAGTAATCAAAATGAATGTGTTGCCAAAAATTTTATTTCTGTTTCAATGCATACCCATAAAATTGGACAAGAAATTTTTTCAAAATCTTAATAAAATTGTTCTCAAATTTATTTGGCAGGGAAGGAAGGCAAGGATTAGATTAAAATTACTGCAGGATTCAAAAGAAAGGGGGGGTTTGGCCTCCCTGATATGGAAAAATACTATCAGGCCACAGTTTTAATATGGGTACGAGATTGGATACTCTTAAAAAACAGGAGATTACTATGTTTAGAAGGCCATGACTTAGAAATAGGATGGCATGCCATGCTATGGGACCAAAAATATAGGTCACATAAATATTTTTGTAGGCACTATATTAGACGGGCTCTAATTGATACATGGGCCAAAACCTGGAAACCGAATTACACTCAAGTCCCTGGCTGGGTTTCACCACTAGAAATATATGTACATCCAAAATTTATTCAATTAGGGAAGATTATAACATATAAAAACGTATTAGATGAGAAAGGGGAATTGAAATCTAGGAAAATCCTGCAAGACGAAGGATTAAAATTAGAATGGTGGGCATACCTTCAATTGCAGGCGAGATGTCGGAAAGATAAAAAAGAATTAGGTATCAAAACAGAATTGACAGGGCTGGATAAAATATTACTAGGTACTGAGGATAAAATGATTAAAAAGCTATATCATTATTTGTTAGATCAGGCCTTATACGAAGAACAGGTAAAAGAGACCATGTTAGCATGGAGCAGGGACTTTGATCTTAATCTTGATCTGCATATCTGGCAAGAACTATGGGCACGAAATAGGAAGCTCACTCTGGCTACATCCTACAAAGAAAACCTGTACAAAATGTTTTTTTTTATTTTATTTTATTTTATTTTTTTATATTTATTTTTTATTATTTAAACCGACAAACAAAACAAAACAAAACATAATACACATATATACACAATATATATTTTAACATCAACTTCGTGCCAGTATTCTTCTATTTTTTTACATTTTCCCCCTTATTCTTTTTTAAAGTATTTATCCTTATTGCCCCATTATTTCTTGTTTACATTTTTCTTCCTTCATACATTATTATATACATATATATTATTATATACATTATATACATATATTATATTATATATTAACTTTTCCACAATTATTCCCTCTTATTTCTACTTTCTAGCCAGACATACCACTTGCTCCATATTAAATAATATTCTGTGTACAAAATGTTTTACAGGTGGCATTACCCGCCCACAAGACTAGCTAAAATGGCCCCTAACATTTCCCCTAATGTTGGAAATGTAATTTGGCAAGAGGGACATATTATCATATGTGGTGGGAGTGCCTGAAAGCCTGTGTCTTTTGGAATAAGGTTAAAAAATGGTTAGAAGAAATATTAACAACAGAGGTAGAACTAAAACCAGAACTCTTCCTACTAGGTATTACCATACAAAAATATGATAAAGGGACACTTTACCTAATGCTACACATTTTCACGGCCGCCAGACTGACCTACGCACAAAATTGGAGAAACAAAGAAATCCCTACTGAAGAAGAGATTCTACATAAAATTTTATTGTGTGCGGACATGGACAGGCTAACTATGGAACTAAAGGACAAGACAGAAACGGACTATTTTGGAATCTGGGACAAATTTTACTGCTGGTACGAGTCAAGAAGAACTGTTCGGGTTCTGAGTTAAAGTTTAAGTCTGTGGTATATAAAATTATATGTTAATATACAGAGAAACAAGCTCGAGATTGTATAATATTGTATTACATAGGGGAATATATATATATATATATATATATATATATATATATATATATATATATATATATATATATATATATATATATATAGAGAGAGAGAGAGAGAGAGAGAGAGAGAGAGATGTATATATAGAACTTTAAGTATGATAAAGAACGAATTGTTAGGATTATATATACTGGAACGTCATGTCATGTCCTTTTTTGTTTTAATTGTTTTATTAATAAAAAAACTTTTTTAAAAAATCTTTAGTACATATCTCAGGTTACATAATCAAAAATTTCTTCTCTGTTTTCCTTACATTTGATATATCATATTTAAGCTAGTAAATTTCTAATTATATCAAATTCAATTGAAACTTCATTATCACATTTATCAATATGTTTTTTGCTTATACATATCCATATCCTGTTTTTAAGTTTTACCTAATTTTTAATTGCAGTACTCCAATTTAATCTTTAATATCCATAGTATTTGAGTTTCGGGTAACCCAAATTTCCTTTATCTCACTACATAAAAGTTATAATATCTAAAATATACATATTACTTACTTAAATATATCCTTATTTTATTTCATAAACATTCTCTATTTTTCATCCTAGTACATCACCACAATAATGGAGTATCCTTTTTTTATCTCAAATTCATCATCTGTATTATCTGGGCTAAACAATAATTCAAAGCTATTTCCTAATAGTTAATTTTCATTTCCCTTATAAGTCTAAATCCTCAATATTAAGCCAATTAATCCCTTATTTTTTATTATTTTCCAACAATATTTAAATCTAATAATCAAATTTCCCTTCATCTCAAAATCTCCCTTTGGCCCATTAGTTGAGACTTTAGGATCCTCCTAATAAATCAAAAGACCCCATTTTTTAAACCTAACTCTAGCTTTCTTTTTATGCCAACCAGGCTTCCATACCAATGCTTTTAGATCATCAGATAGATCTCCCTTAATTCTTGTGCATGTTACTTGAATTAAAGGAGGCCATCTAATTGTCAATTTTCTGGAGGAACTGGCTCATTTATAATCATTAAGTTGTCACCCTGGTGGCTCAAATCCCCATAATTGCTCTAGTATAGTTGTCTTCAATTCGATCTGGTCTTCTTCTTCCTCAGATTTCTTCTGGTTTAAGTAGAAAGTCATGTCCAATTTTATAGTTGTTGTCTGACTATCTAAGTTTTCAATAAGCTGTACTTGTTGATCTTTAACGCCCTCCATCTTGATATTACTTTCTTCCACTTCTGTTGTTTTTTGGGTTGTAGGTTCTTTAGTTGCAATCAGGGTTTCACTTTGTAGATTTAAGCTGGCACCTTGGTCTTTCAGTCTAGATTTAATTATCTCGGTGGCTTCAAGAATTTTTTCAAGTATAAGTTTATAATTAGCCGACATTTGTTGGTCCTCCTCCATTTCTGACATAGTTATAGATGGTCCTTCAGTGGAGGCTATTTATTAAACAAGAGTCAGTAAGTGTTCATCTCCACAATCCCTAGAAACCAATTTCACTGCCCAGCTGCTCTCTCAGCTTATAGTCTCTCTTAGATAATAGTTTTGATTGGGTTTTGTTAGGGGTTTTATATTTTAGAGCAGGCTTTTATGTAATATTTACTGTGATTTTTATTATTGCCTGTTCACCACCCTGAGTCCCGTAAGGGAGATAGGGCGGTATATAAATTTAAATAAAAATAATAATAATAATAATAATAATAATAATAATAATAATAATAATAATAATAATAATAATAATAATAATACCAAGGTCACATCTGGGCTATGAGCAAGTCACTTGTCAAGAATAATAAAAATAATAGATTGCTGTACTGAGCTTCGCCACACAATGTCCCCGATAGCATTGAAAGTCTTTTCCAGATCCCGGGCTAGGTTTTTATCCAATTTAAATTATTTTTCTTCTTTTTTACAAGTAAATAAAATAGCTGGTCCCCATAAGAGTAGGAACATTTTGGGTCCCCAAATTAAAAAAATATATATGTAAGTCCAATTATATTAAGTTGTTCTTTTCAATCCTTTGTTTCCCCAGGTAGTTAAAGGATGGGGGAAAAATTCCCTTCCCTCTCTCCTCACAGGGGGAAGAATTTCAAAAACCTTTTAACAGGAAAGTTACTTGGGGTATAGAGAAGGTAAAATCTCACCCAATTCCTCTGTGTTGCTTTCAAAGTGCTTGTTAGTAATTTTGGCCTCGGCTGGTAGCAGCTTAGTGATGGGCCATGTTGGTGGCCAATCTTTTCCCTGTCGGTTAGAAGAGCTGCCCCGGATCAAACAGGAGGGCTGCTGCCCTGCAATCACTCGGGGGTCCTCTTCACGCTCGTTGCCTCTCCAGGGCGACTTCCGACCCTCTTCAGAGTCCCCCGGCGGGAGAAAACCGGACAGCAGAGAGAGTGATCACCCCGCACATCCGCATGCACTGCGATCACAAACTGGAAGCCAGGAAGGATTATTTGATGATCCAAATACACTGACTTGAAAAGTTAGTTGGCAAAGGAAGAAAGCTAGAGTAAGACTGAAGAAAACAGAAGCTTTGACCTATTAGAGGGGATATTATATTAAATTAGATGTTTGACTATGGTTAAGAATAGATTGTTAGAAATAGAAATATTATAACTAGATAGATAAGAGTGGTAATCAGAATATCATATTTTGAAGTTTGAAGTTTGAAGTTTTATTGCATTTATATCCCGCCCTTCTCCCAATGGACTCAGGGCGGCTTACAGCCAATTAAAAACAGAACAATCAATACAAATCTACAAAATTTAAAATCAATTAAAAGATATATACAATAGGCCTATTCATATTTTAAAATTAATTAAAAACCAGTTTAAAATATCCCTAGGCCAG
>NW_015387273.1:348789-349903 GCF_001527695.2 Protobothrops mucrosquamatus | reverse complement strand
AAAAAAAAAAAAAAAGTGCCAGAACCCACACATGTCATACAACCCGCCTTGCCTGCCCTACAAGGTTCCATCCAAAAAGGTGCCAGAACTCCGTTCTGGGCGTTCTATGAGAAAAAAAGCCCTATGTATGTATGTATGTATGTATGTATGTATGTATGTCCAAAGCACAAACAACTCAATCCAGTCAGGATGAGGGAAGGAGATCAATGAACAGGTACCACCAGATGGCTTCCCCCGAAGGGCATACATACACACTGGGGAGAAGGGAAAAGCCCCGATATACCCCGTTGATGACACCTGGCCAGACGGACGAGTGAACCCTCTAACAAGGAAGGTAGCGAGGGACTTCCGGTGGCTGGCGACCTCGTCGGACGCAGCTGTTTGCTGCCTCCCGCCTGTTTCAGCGTAAAAGCCGTTTTGACAGCTAGCATCTGCTGTCAAACGGCTTGATACCCTTCCCCTGGGCATAAGGGGATAGGTGAGCTGCCCGGGGTAGGAGTTGAGTTCCCGAGTCATCCCATGTGGACGATGTAGGTGAGAACTCCTCCGGAGCCCCGAGGTTTCTCCGCGATCCAGGACGCCTTCGCTTCGGCGAAGCTAGAAGCCGCCGCCACTGCTGCAACTTAAAGTGAACTGTGAGTTTTTTTGTAAGCAGACGAACCGACCCTGGAAGTTTGCTTTTTATCTTGAACTTTGCTCTAACTTGGATAATAAGCTCTTCTCTATACTTGAGGTGGATTGAGGGAAAGTGAACTTAAAATGGCGATGGATTGATACTTTTCAGCAAGAAGTGAAAGTGATTTCCGGTCTGGAACTTTTGTTACTTTTAATCTGCGTTTATTTGCTCTGGCTGAATTGCTTATAAGACTCTTTTATAATTGGAAATTTACTGCTAACATGGCTTTGAGAAAAACCGTGCCTTCAACTTTAAAATTAACTACATCCCCGATGTCCCAGCTATCCCAATCAACTTCTAAAATCTCCCACCAGCCACCCCCGTCATCTTCTCCACCTCCACCGCCCTCTGGTAGGTTGCAGGACTTGATGTCTGTAACTATTAAACAAATGATTGAGACGTTTCAAGCGATGGATGTTAAAATGCAAAATGGATTTG
>NW_015387273.1:343758-344834 GCF_001527695.2 Protobothrops mucrosquamatus | reverse complement strand
TCAAACTTAATGACCACACCACTTAACAATGAATTTTCCAGGCCCTATTGTGGTCATACATTGCAGACTACCTGTAGACTAGGTTACCAGCATGAATCAATTTGTTAATAGTAAACATTTTAATCAACACTTATTTGAAAATAGTAGAAATATTATAATCTAAATAAATTACATACAATATTTACCATAAAGTCACATACAATTATGTTCATGGTTTGTATGTATAATATGTATAAAGCAAAGCAAAAAAACCCCATATTTCTCCATGGTTAATGGTTTATAATTATGGGATGCTTTGATGGAAGCCTGAAGGTTTAAAAAAAATCCAAGTTAGGAACCAAGTCAAAGCCAAATTAATTTCAATGCAGCACAATGCTTTTGCGTTATGTGTTCTTCTAGTACTTTGAAAACAACATTATCATGAGGAAAATGCCAGTTTTCAAAAAACCTTTTCAGGAAAGATGTTGTAAGCAATAGTGTGAGGAATAAAAATTCAACTCCAAGGGTGTTGGAAAACAAAACAAGTTTTATTAAAGCTTTTGCAAAAGCTGGTGGAACTCTTAGTAATGGCAAATCCCAGAGTACACACCTGAATCAATTTTTGAATAGGTTTTTATACCCTGTCCCATGCATCACGCCACATCCTTCCAACTGAAACCCAGTTGACAGGTTTCAATTGGTCACATGCTTTCCGACCGCCTAGCAACCATTACAATTACGAGACCCTCCAATTATTAGATCAAATGCCCCTTTTGTTCCTATCTTATCTTCACTCCCTTTTCTGTGACATGATTTGTAACATCCTGCTAACTCAGGGTATAGCTTAGTATTGCCACCCATACTGCATAATTTTTTTTTTCAATATAGAATTTTATTATTTTTATCATAAAAGAAAAAATACATCACAAGTATTACACAATGATTTATCCCATCCCCCCACCCCCCAGACTTCCCAAACCAAACCTAGGCTAACATTCAACTACAAGTAAACAAATATTAATATCTCTAACTCCAAACTCTAAACTTAAGCAATCCATCTCCTCCGTGTTAATAAAAATTATTCATTTAATTAGTTC
>NW_015387273.1:338695-339742 GCF_001527695.2 Protobothrops mucrosquamatus | reverse complement strand
GCTCAGGCAGGGCCGTTGATACATAGCAGGGGGCCAGGTATATAATCAACAGGCCCACTTGTACCCCTTGTCCCCATTTCACAAGGAGGGACTCCACACCGTCTATCTGAGGTACAGTGGTCTCCCTCGGACATAGGCTCTCCCTTATAATGACCGCTACCCCACCGCCCCTACCCCGGGTCCTTGGCTGATGAAATACTCCAGCTTCCCTTTTTTTTAGATTGAAGGTTTTTTACTTTTTTTAACAAATACTTTTTACATTTACATTTTTAATTTACTTTTATCTCTCTTACTCATTAAGACTGCAAACTACTTCAAGAACTATCTTTTATTTGCTTATATCTAATGGAAAGAATCTTACCATTCTAAAGGTACAACCTTCTAACATTAGATATATCCTAAGAGATTGTAGGGTGTGGCTATCCTAAACTTCCTCTTCCCTCCCCCATTGAACTCTGCACTACACGGTCTCTTAGGTTCAGGTCAATACAAGAGTTTCTAGCACTGTTGTTTGATGCATTTCTCATTCCATGATTAGGTTGGCTTTTCCAATTTTTCCAACAGAGATAGAGATGCAACATTCATTTTACTCCTGCTACTGTTGATCAAAATTAAAACAGGGTAGAAGGAACTGGAGTGGAAAACCATATTAAATATATGCTCAGAGGCAGATGCTGCTGCTAAATATACCAAAGTGGGACGTTGTATGCACAATTCTGCATAATAAAGACTGGGCAAGGAAAATATTTTGATTTAGTACTTTTTTTCAAAGTGTCCCATTTGCATTTAGGTAGCAGTTGCCAATAATTCTCTTTCAGCTACCTTCCGATTATCTCTCCCAAATAAAAGACATACAAAAAAAGCCTTCACAAACCTAATAAAGGACACATAAAAAATCCCTTTTTTGCGGGTAACTGTAGGCCAAACAAGTGCAAAAGCCCAGCAAACCCTAATTCAGACCCAAATCTGTTGCCCAAACTATAATAAGCTTTCTTAAAACTATTATGGTTTTGTTTTAATTTTGCCCAAGGCAATTTTTCTGTAGGT